>NW_027100723.1:565179-580179 GCF_040412425.1 Macrobrachium rosenbergii | reverse complement strand
ATATATATATATATATATATATTACAGATTTCCAGCCATCATATCTTTTGCTTATTTTGGGCCTAGAATCCTGTGCTTTAAGGTGACCACACAGGGCCTACTCACGGAAGCGTGGCGTGTCATTCGCACCGGGTTCAGGTAGGAAATGAGATTACTCACTGGGTAGCGCTTAACACCAGTGAAACAATGTCCCAGATTTTACTCTTTTTCTTTTTATCTACCTCCTCTTGTGTGTGTGTGTGTGTGTGTGTGCTGTTTCCTGGTTCTCCGGTGTTCTTTACTGTTGTTTATACCTTTTGCATTTTAACCTCCTGCCTTCCTCTAAATTATGAGAGTAGATAGAGTGATTCTTAGTAAATTCTATACACACACACACACACCCACACACACACACACACACATATATATATATATATATATATATATATATACATATAAATATATGTATTTATGTATATATATATATATATATATATATATGTAAGTGTGTATTTATTTATATATATGTGTCTATATATACACACATACATATATATACATATATATATGTCTGTGTGTGTGTGTATGTTCACACACACACACACACACACACACACACACATATATATATATATATATATATATATATATATATATACATACATATATAAATATATGCTTAAAAATCACAGTGGATGCACGTGACTTCAGCGTATAAGCGAATCCCACGGGAAAATGACAGGCAGAAGTTCAGTACGAAGCGCTTTCACGTTTATTAACGCATCGTGTGGGCACAAATGAGACACAGATGAAAGGAAGGTTACAAAGTAAACAAAAAGAACAAGAATACCAGATGTTCAATTGTCAAAGGGTAATAAACAGAAAGATAATCCAGGATAATCCTGGATCAAGAAGTCACGAACTAAAACATAGGCCTAACTACAAGAGATACGAAAGTTTAGCCACACAAAATCCAAAAACATGAATAAAATTGAAAACCAGATGCTTAATTGCCAAGGGGTAATAAACAAAAGGGTAACCCAGGAAAATCCGGGATCACACGGTCACAAACTAGAACCAAATACTTAACATAAGAGATGCGGAATCTTACCCGTTCAAATTACAGAAACATGTATAACTTTATCACATACACATACACAATTGTTCTGTGCATTAGTAGAATTACTAAAAGGACCTCATTCAAACTGGCTGGTTTCTAATGGAGTTTTTTATTCAGAAAAAGTTACAAGCTTTCTTAGACAAACAGTCCACATTATCAAGTATCCGTACAATGAGCAGACGCATAGTCCAGCTGTATTTATACCTGTGTGCTGGGTACTTTTAATCCTATAATCGCCTAGCTCCTCCTGTGTGACCCCCACCCCATCGTGATCTAGGTCTTTCTCTGATCCCTTCTTCCAGGTGTCCGTTTTCCGTGCGTTCTCTTGCGTTTTTCCTTCATTTCCTTGCTACTGTGGAATATACGATTTTTCTTGATCATGAGGGGGTGGGGGTCACACAGGAGGAGCTAGGCAATTATAGGATTAAAATTACCCAGCACACAGTATATATATATATATATATATATATATATATATATATATATATATATATATATATATATATATGTATATATATGTATATATATATATATATATATATATATATATATATATATATATATATATATGTACATATGTATACGTATATATACATACTGTATATATAAACATAATAAACATATATATACATATATAGACACATATTCACACAAACATATATACATTTCACATATATACATATTGTATATACACACACGTATATATGTACACCAATTAAACACACAAATAATGCTATAACAACCTGACGTGTGCTAAACACCCGAACTCTCTCTATTCATGACATCAGTAAGATTAACACAGTAACAGAGGCTGATAAGTTAGAATAAATTAGAAGAATATCAGCAAGAACCTCAGTGATCCCTGGACCGTCAACGAGGTAACATGCTGTCGGATGTGGCTCTAACTTGTATATATGTAGAAACTACTTGTTACTTTTTACCAGATACATATGCAATTGTAATGGCTACAATTCCCTCTTAACTTCTAGAATTCTTTGTGCTTTTTTGGATACGCTTGTCACTACAAAGCCTTAAGATCGAAGTGCAAGAGATATGAAGAAATTGTGATGTCCGGTAGCGGGAAACAAAACCAGGTTCCATAATCACAACTAGGTTACGTCGTAGTCAGGTCGGTAACTTGATCTAGTTGTGGTTATGGAACCCGGGTTCATTTCCTGCTACTGGGCATCATAATTTCTTCATATTTCTTGCACTTGCATCTCAAGGCTTGGCAGTGACAAGAGTATCCAAAAAAGCGCGAAGAACTCGAGAAGTGAAGAGGGCACTGTGGCCATTACAACTGCGCTTGTATAGATGTTATTTTACGTTACAGTTATGCCAGAAAGTTCAAAGGAAGACAAATGAATAATTAGATAAAAAACTGATACAAGTCACCTCGCGGGAACTTCTTACAGAGATAAAGCTCAGGGTTGGATGAAGAACACTGTCCATTTTTACCCTCAAAATACTCGTTCTCAGGCCATCAGTGTGGTGGGGTCAGTTGTTTTAATACCACTGAAGGACCCGTGGCCCACTAAACTAGGCCATCAGTACAGATGGACAATTTACAAGCATTGGTCACTAAAATCTACAGTGTAGGGCATCCTGGGGTCATTCTAAATCGTCTTCTTTATCTTGTTGTAATAAAATAAACGTATCATCTTGATTTCTCTGTAAGAGGATTCAGTTTTTAGTTTTCTGAAAAGAAAACTATTGTTCCGGCTTTGTCAGTCCGTCCGCATTTTTTTCTGTCGCACTTTTTCTGTCCTCCCTCAGATCTTAAAAACTACCGAGGCTGGAGGGCTGCAAATTGGAATGTTGATCATCCGCCCCCCAGGCATCAAACATTCCAAATTGCAGCCCTCTAGCCTCAGTAGTTTTTATTTTATTTAAGGTTAAAGTTAGCCATATTCGTGCGTCTGGCAACAGTATAGGCCAGGCCACCACCGGGCCGTGGTTAAAGTTTCATAGGCCATGGCTCATACAGCATTATACCGAGACCACCGAAAAATAGATCTATTTTCGGTGGCCTTGATTATATGATGTTCAGAAACTCGATTGCGCCGAAGACACTTCGGCGCATGTTTTACTGTTATGTGGTATAATTTAATTTCTGGGAAATAAATGTTTTCGAAAAATGCCTGATATATGTTTGTTGATATACTGAAAACGAAGCTATAAAAACAAATGTTTATAAAGCTGGAATAATACATATTCTAACTCTAGGAAACACCAATATAGATTTTCCTCAGTTACAGGTAATTGGTAGTTTTAAGGAATCGTTTCAATAAACTTTATTTGCTTAAAATGGTCATTTTTGAAAGCAAAATTCAGAGAGCATGATTCATATGTCTTAAGTGTTTCCAAATTTCTGCTTCTGTAGAACGTAGGGTCCTGGATCTGAAAGTAATTTCATCAGGTGTTAATGTTTTGATATTTTCTTTACTATTAATAAAAAATTAACGGAGAACTGCCGTATATAAAAGTAAAGAAAATAAAAAATGTCTAAATTTTTTTACTATTAATAAAAAATTAATGGAGAACTGCCGCATACAAAAGTAAAGAAAATAAAAAAGCCAAAATTATTTTACTCTTAATAAAAAATTAAAGAAGAAGTGCCGTGTATAAAAGCAAAGGAAATGAAAAAAGTGAAAAGTTTTGATAAAATATTAATGGAGAAAGGTCCTATTATAAAATAAAGGACAATGAAAAAGTAAAATGACTTAATAGAAGAATGGATGAAGAAGGGCCACGTGATGAAAGTGAAGAAATAGAAATAAAAGGTTTCAATAAAGAAATGAAGGACAAAAAGGTTATTAACAGAGGCACGGAAAGAAATGAATGACAAAACGGTTATTAACAGAGAAACGGTTCTGGGAGCAACCATTGCTAACTAGACAAACGATTATTTGTTGATAACATCGCGCTGTCATGATAATGTCAGTAACATTAATGGTTTGCAACATTGCAGTTGCCATCTTGTCCTGGCTTTCAGATGTTATGCATGGTTGTCTGATTTCCTTACGCACGCGCGCGCCCGCAGATACAAACATAAACACACGCACACACATATATATATATAAACTGAATTTTTATTCCGTGAATGCTTGATTTCTTTGTATATCCTGGATATTAAACGATCTTTGTGGTTAATATATATATATATATATATATATATATATATATATATATATATATATATATATATATATATATATATATATATATATATATATTTATATATATATATATATATATATATATATATATATATATATATATATATATATATATATATATATATATATATATATATATATATATATATATATATATATATATATATATATATATATATATATATATATATATATATATAGGAAGCGACGACACTCGGTCGAGCAGGCAATCCTTAGACGAAAAAGTAGATATCTGAAGGCCACAGGAAGCTGGATTAATGAGCATAAAAATATTAAAGTCAAGGAAAATATGGAATAAAGATCGTAAACAGAAACTTTATGAAGCGTGGAAGTCTGTGTTCTTCCTCACTGTCAGCTAAGGATTCCAATGTGGGTTCAGACAGTTCCTGTCTGGGGTCAGTTGGCGGGGGTTGGGGGGGCCGGTTGCTAGATGACCTTACATGCTGTCAGGGGCTTCTTGCTGGGGTATTTCCTGAGGGAGGCAATGCTCCATCGGGCTTTGCATCTGGGGTGCCTTCTTTGGTCCTGTTACTGAAGGTTCTTAGGCTCTTAGAATATAATAATAATAATAATAATAATAATAATAATAATAATAATAATAATAATAATAATAATAGGAAAACCATTCTCTCTCTCTCTCTCTCTCTCTCTCTCTCTCTCTCTCTCTCTCTCTCTCTCTCTCTCTCTCTATTAGTAGCTACGAGACCCCGTGGACATACTCTGGTCACTGAAAAAAAACTATTTCATTTTTTATCAAAACAGAATATAAATTCTGTGTCAACATATACACAAAGTCAATACGGTGAAATAATATTTATGCCTATAAAACTGATGCTTAAACAGGAAGAATTACAAAGGAAATTAAATATTTTGAACAAATTCTAGACGTTCCTTCTGGTAACACAGAATCAATCGTCTCTTGGCCTTTGTGGAAGATGCAGGATGACCAACATTAAAAGAGGCTGTAACATTCAATTGCAGTTGGCGAATTAATACTTTAGAACGTAATCAAGAAAGGGATAATCATTTTCTATTATCAGATGATGTATGGTTTGACAGACAGCACCCGATGTGACAAATTGAATGCGGTTCCTTTAGTTTGAGATTGTTCAGAGTTGGCATTCTTGGCGTTCCATTGGCCTGGGAATGTGAACGTTGGGATCCTTTTACACTGAATTCTGGTTAAATTTTCCTAGATTTGGAGGAAGTCCCAAGACAAAACAAAACCTTTCATGAGAGTACATTGAATAAAGTTATTTTGCCTTTATAACGTTTCCCGAGCTTCATAGAATCGCGAGAAATGTAAAAAAGACGTCATGTTGAAATTCGGTGGGTATTTTCCGCCAGAATAGCCAACTTCAAGATCTTTGGAACAATATGGAAAACGCGGAACAGCGCTAAGATCTTCAAAATTAATAGGCAATTTAGTTCTTGTCTTGTCTACAGAAGTAAAAAAAAAACCCTGCAACTGTTTCCCGTAGATATTTGGCTGAGACTTCGGCCTCCGTGCACAGGAACTGCAGGAAGGGTTGTCGGAACTGCCAATCTTCTATATTATTATGCTTTTCAAGTTGATGAATTAAAGATACTTTATTATTTCCAATAAAGTCCAGTCAGGTCAGAAACCTGATTTATATATAAATATACATTAATGATATTATTCAACGCTCAGAACGGCAATATTCTTGTCCAGAATACGGAGGTGCTGTATTTCATTTTGTTGGTCTGCCTAGACCTTCATATCGTCTATGACGGGCGGTGGCATTTTCGCTCTGGGCGAGGACTGTAGGCAAGTTGATTTTTACCGTCTTTCCTTCCCTCGAATTTCAGGTAATTTTTCCTTTACGTGAAATACTCATTTCCAGTTGACGTTGAATTTAAATATCCCTATAGACTCATTGTTTTAAATTATGAGAAAAAGTTGGGAATAAGAATAATCTAACTGGTTTCCTCACCCATCTGTGAAAATGCAGTTGTCCACTTGTGCTGGTTTTCTTAGGAGGCCAATAGGTGGGCCGGCATTCACGACTTTTTTATAGTTAAAATTGCTGTACATGTTTTGGTGGAGAAAGGACCGCATGGTGACCACATGGTCCCCTTAGAGTATACGGAGGATCGAAGACGAAACTGAAATCAGATTTCATTCATTATTTTGATTTAGTTTTCTGCGATAATGAATGGAAAAGTCTCAGTTAACATTCGTTTAGACAGAAGACTAAAACCGAACAAAAAAAATGTCATGTAATGTAGTCTTTGAACACATGATAACTTCCTGTAATCACATGACCATTACACTTTAGTTTCATGTGGATGAAACTGAATCAAGGCAAAAGAATAACTCCGATATGTATACCCATATCATTGCCTTACAAAAGAAGGTCATGAAAATGACACGCGAAATTTTATTTCAGACTTAATTTCTCAGAAGGCTCTTATAAAGGAGAGGTATTCGCCCGTACTGCAATGTTGCAGATGGAGGTGCACTGTGAAATATGATGATACAGGGGTCCTAAGGTAATGTTGCAATTATTGCAAAATTAGTATAAAATAGCAAAACAATCTTCCCTTCTAACTGGATACAATAATGTTTATTAGCTACTAATAATGAATGTTTTCGAAATTACAATATTTTGCAATTAGCTGGCAACAGGGCAATGTTGAAAGCAGGAAACATTCGTCAACACAACAGAGACATAGCTCTAGATATTTTGCTTTTTATGGAGGCAAGCAGCTTTCATTGCAAATAGGATAAAATGTAGTCTGCTGGGCCTTAAAAGGTTTACATGCATGCATGCATGCATGCATAATTCACTTTTATCAAAATAGGTTTGCAATACTGCAATGCTGCAAGAAAACATAAATACGTGAAAATAACAGGCCTATAGCCTTATGCTTTTTATAGGAAGAAGCAAAATTTACTCGAAATTGCATAAAATGTTGTCTATTGAATTCTGGGAGTTTAAAACCAGCTGTTGAAGCTTTGAACTGGATAAAAAAAAAAGGCAGTCTACTGGGACTCTGGTGACAAATATGCACTCGAAATCACTCTATATTACAATTTGCCTACAATACGGGAAGGTTGCAGGCAACCTCATGACGTACAAAATAGCAAGACAGTTGGAGAGAGAGAGAGAGAGAGAGAGAGAGAGAGAGAGAGAGAGAGAGAGAGAGAGGCTCGGTTATGTCATATACTTTGGAAAATTTAATTTTGATGCATTCTCCAGTCCTCATTGATTCCAAGCTCATTCTTCTGTTTTCAGTCGAGAGTCTCAACAGAACACTGACAAATAAAGATGACTCTCCTGTAGTAGTCCAGCTGACGCTCTTGCGTCTTACTTTGGACTGTTAAGAAGAGCTGAGATGACAGTACACGAATGATGGTGTATTTATCGTGAAACCAACCGATGTTCACGATTTCACTGCGAAAGAATTCCTGAGATGTTGGAATTCGCAATTCTTGTTCCTCTTCATTTCAGCCTCATCTCGATCAAGGTACGGAAGGATATTTAGCAACTGGCGATGAAGGATCTCCAGAGCGTCTCTGCAGCGCTTGAGCTTTTCGTGGAATCTGGAAGCCCGCCCCCCTCTCTGCAATCTGGACAAAAATGTTCCCGGTAACCATTTGTGGAAGGGCGCGGATATTCCCTTTGCTTTTATAAGGCATCAAGCAACTGTGTTCTATATTGCTAATGTTATGATGACTGCCAGGTCTTGGATTGAGATGTCATAACGATCCCTAGAGAGGCTGTGAGAAACCAGTCAAATTTGTGTGCTCAACTTTCAGAAGGTTTGAATTTTATACCTTTTTTTTTAAGTGAATGCATCTCAAGTAAACTTCCCTGTGTTAAGTAGGGCGAAATATTTCACTTATTCTTCTGTGACAGATGACAAAATCAGATACATCTTCGTATTTAATCGAGCTGCTTTATCGTGTCATGATATTGGCCGATTGACTTTTCTTGCCATACAGTATTAAACCAACGCGGTTCCAATTAGAATTTGGGCTGGCGTTTGGCTGTGTCTCCTATACCTTAAGAAGAATCTTCCACTCTGCTTATATATTTCTGTCATGAAAGGTTCAAGTGGCACTAAAGAGCTGCGGGAGCAAGGGACAGGCCGCTCGCTGCACCTGCGGACAGCAACGTCCTAGAGACTGAACCTACGCTGCAGGAGCCTTCCGTGTAGTTCCTCATTGGATGGGTCGATATCGTACTCGGCTAGCTCTCTGCTGGGCCCGCGTTCGAATCTCCGGCCGGCCAGTGAAGAATGAGAGGAATTTATTTCTGGTGATAGAAATTCATTTCTCGCTATAATGTGGTTCAGATTCCACAATAAGCTGTAGGTCCCGTTTCTAGGTAACCAATTGGTTCTTAGCCACGTAAAATAAGTCTAATCCTTCGGTCCAGCCCTCTCTAGGAGAGCTGTTAATCAGCTCCTCAGTGGTCTGGTTAAACTAAGGTATACTTAACTTTTTTTAGGAGCCTTCCGCAAGCATAGCTTCAGGTGTTGGTGTGAACCGTCCCCAGCTCCAGCTTTGTTTTTCCCCCGTTTCATTCCGAGACGTTTCCTTCGTAAAACGCGTTTAGGTCTGAACCTTTCTATTTTCTCTCCTGAACCAGTTCACGTATGGGTTTTTCTCTCTCACAACTCTGACTTGCATTTTTGTAGCTGCAACCTTTGGAAAAGAAATGACATTGAAGATCATGTGGGTCCAACTTGAGTGTTGATCACAAGGAGGGAACTGAAGAGGATGATAAAAAAGATTAGTTGGAACAATGCCTCGTCCTCCGAGGGAAACAAATCACATATTATCAAACATTCGAATGATTCCATTCCAAGGAAAATCGTGACGTCTCTTACGGCTGTCGACAGAGGTACTAAAAAGATTAGTTTAACATTTATAGCAACACATGTTGAGTTCTAGATATCTGCGTAATAACAGATGTAAAACGTCTATTGATAGTCTGTATCAAGTGTTACATAGTCTTGCTGGATGTCCAGCGAAGATGGACACGAAGGTTATTATTCCAAGGCTGTTGATAATCGTGACAAGGTCGAAATATATTTCAGAGAAAGAGGGATGTCGTGTGTTGGTTGAATCTTCTTCTTAGAACTCGAATGGTCTTTCTGCTGTGGCGTTACACCACAGATTCTGCAGACAGAAAAACAGAAATTGTTCAGGCATTCTCTGTTTCCACAGATTCCGTCCTTTATAATGCATGACATACTCAGGTACTTGACTGTGTGGTCTACGGCGTATTTTTTCTCTTAATAAAAAGGTCTTTCCCCTCATACGTTATCATGATTATTTATGCTGTGGGTTACAGTTTGAAACAAGGCATAAATGGCTGGTTTGCATACTAATACTCACGTCACTGTAATGACACCCGTATTCACATGACAATCACTATTTCGATGTGTTGAAATCTGCCGTCTTCATGAAAGGTTTGTGACCTAATTACTTGCAGCTCTTACTTATAAAGCGGCGATTCAGAGAAAGCCGTCGAATTTAAGGAGAATTTGCCAAACGCTTCGATTCATAGCACGGCACTGTTATAATTGTCTTGTAATTGGTCCACAATAAAATTCGATATTATGCAATGTTTCTCTGTAACGACATTTAATATCTGGTGACCTCAACAGACGTCGGACTTTCATCCATAGCCAAATGCCTTGATGACACGTCTTTCCAGTGACGAGGTCGAGATACGTGGACTTCAGCTCAGCCATTCACTGGGCTTTCCTTCAGGTTAAAAAGATCCTAGACACTGGTATGTCTCGGCAACTCTGTTAATGTCTGAATATGAATGAACAGGTGTAGTCATGGTGTTTGAACAAGCAAAACAAGAGACCCTAGAAAAGGATCATGCCAATACAATGAACAGGAGCAGATGAAGCATCGAAGTCATTCAAAGCGAAGAAACTCATATGATACTAAATTAGTTGAAAGTTGAGATCTGTTATGCTGTTAGGTGGTATGTTGACATGAACGTCCGGTACTTATCTCATGCACACCAACTGTTTAGCCATGTTTTTTGAGTTAGTTATAATAACTAGCTAGCAACAGCCGGTATAGGTGTGTTACGTGAAAGGGAAGCGCTAGGGAGAGAGAGAGAGAGAGAGAGAGAGAGAGAGAGAGAGAGAGAGAGAGAGAGAGAGAGAGACTCTAAACCAGCAGAAGAGCCTCTATCTACTCTTGTGTCCCATCCATCCAGAGCAATATATTGGCAAGGAGAACTGAAGGAAGGGTGTCATTCATCGTGACCACCATCAGAGGTGGGCAGATCGGTACAAAAATGGCCAAAGGTATTTTATGATTGTTTTATAATGCTTTCTTGAAGACCATTTGTGCATGTTTGGATATAAAGAAAGTGATGACATTGATTTATCATCCAGAGTCAAACGGACTTGTGGAGGGAGCTCATGGGAAAGTCCTTGACGTTCTGAAGGTTACTGTAGGAGGAGGAGGAGGAGGAGGAGGAGGAATGGACCCGAACTGGACCTTGGTGTTTGTTCCCTTGTGTGATGAACACGAGAAATTCAGCTTCCCAGAGAGCTTTCCAAGTGTCCCCACACGAAGCTCTGCATGCACTGCATAGTGTTTCCAGAGATCACCTTGTGATGTGTTGCACTCAGCTGATTTATTCCATAACCGATGCAAATCTAGGTTAGCATAACCTAGGCTATCCCAAACGAGCTTAAACTAGGATATTATAAGCTAACCTAGTTTGTGATAACCTGTATTAGCATAATCGTTAATACTGGAATTCATGCCAACCGATGTTAGCTTCGCCCAGGTAGCTGAGGTTAGCATAACCCAAATTGCGTGGCCAACAGTTAGTCTAACCATTCATAAGTAAAAACATGTTGGCAGACACTCGTGACGGTTATCATAACCTAGACAAATACAGGTTAGCCTATGTTAGGATAACACCAGTCAGCATATCTTAGGCAAGCCACTGTTAGCACAGGCTATGCTGACCTACACACGCAGAGCAATTCTCTCTCTCTCTCTCTCTCTCTCTCTCTCTCTCTCTCTCTCTCTCTCTCTCTCTCTCTCTCTCTCCCCCCCACCTGTCCCTATCTCTGTCTCCGCCTTTGTACCCTCTCCCTCTGCTTGCCTGTTTGTCTGTCTGTCTGTCTGTCTGTCTGTGTCTCTCTCTCTACACTTTTCCATATTTCTATCTGAATATTAATACTTTACTTAAGCAATTCGAGGTCGTGCTATCTCGAGTGTGTGTGTGTGAAAGTGTGAAAAATTATGTGTGTAAACACACAACACATTATATATATATATATATCTATATATCTATCTATCTATCTATCTATATATATATATATATATATATATATATATATATATATATATATATATATATATATATATATATGTAATTCTAATAGCCACAATGCCCTCTTAATATATATAATTCTTATATATATTTTTGGATATATTGTTATAGCCGATATGAAAGGAAGAATGAAGAGCCTGTGAAAACAACCCGGGAGTTACCTTAATCACATAGTAATCACGTTGCCCATATATTAGCTTTGCTGTGTACAAATGGATTTTAGCAGACTAAAGTGACACACAAAAGAAGGCACAAAAGGAAGGCTCGACTTCTTCCTTAAAAAGCATGGCTGTAAACTCAGGTAAGACACTGATAAATGACTTGCATTGGTGTACTAAAGAAGCTTTTTGAAGTTACTTCTGACGGAGGGAGGGAGGAGAGGCCCTGGTTATTAGCAGGAGGTGCAGTGTTCATCGCGAGGAAAAGAAAAAGGGCCGAGACATTTGTCAGAAAACTTGTCGTGTTTTTACCAGCACTGATTGTAAGTTATTTTATTGTCTGTTATAGTGAAAACTAATATAATTAATATAAGGGAGGCAGAGCAAGAATTTTTAATTATAAAACTTAAGTGCGAAACTAAGGAAAGACTCAAAAGGAGAGAGAGAGAGAGAGAGAGATAGCTGCGAGTTTCCTGCCAGTTTCCGGGGACAGCCGTTTTGGTGGCGCTGGCTCGCTGGTGAGTCTCAGATTAAGGCTGTGTGTGCGTCTGCTGTGTGCGCATTTTTACCGACTAAAGGGATAAACAGAAGGCAAGGAAAGTGATGATACAGTTTTTTAAATCTCGGACATATGTTGCTCAATAATGCGACATCTAGCAACTTTAGACTGATAAAGCTTGCATTTATTGTGTTTGAAGCTTTTTGCTTGACCTCTTATAACTTTCAATCATATTCTACGATTCTGAAATCATTGATACTTAAATGCAGTAGTAAGTTTTACAGTATTCGTTCAAGGAAAATTTGCACTGACAAATTTGAGCAAAAAAACAATTTTCGTGTTTTTACCAAGCAACCTGATTGCAAATGAATTTATGAGACCACATTGGAATGTTGCATAATCGGAAATGCAATCTTCCATAATGAAATCAAAGTTAAATTTGAGCAATGTCCAAGGAAAAGGAAAGAATGCATTGTTATGATTATAAAAGAGAGAGAGAAAACTAGAAAGACTCAAGAGAGAGAGAGAGAGACTATACTGAGAGCTACTCATTTCATTATTTTTTTCGTATAGAGAGAGATACTGATTTGTAAAGTATGTTTTAGCAATGGACAGAGAGAGAGAGAGAGAGAGAGATACTTTGCTGTTGTGGGGACAGGCCTATTGGTGGCGCTGGCTCATTTCATTATTTTTTCTTAAAAGCTGTTGGGCTATACTATATTTGTATAAGTATGTTTAGGGAGTATGTTAGGACGTACACTGGCAAGGAAAGTGAGAGATACAGTTTTTTAAACGTCGAAATATCCAGTTACTTGTGTTTTAAGCGACATCTGGCTGCCCTTCTTAGAAAGAGAGGAGCTTCGGTCTTATTAGTTTGTGTCAACCTACCTTGACCTCTTATAACATTTCAATCATTAATTCCACTGATTTGAAATCATTGATACTTAAATGCAGTAAAAAAGTTTTACAGTATTCGTTCAATGACGATGCAATAATTTGCACCGGAAGTTCTGAGCAAAATAAATAATTTTCTGATGATTAGTACTTACCAAGCAACCATACGCAAATGAATTTATGAGAGTCCACATTGAACGGAATGCATGCATGTTTTTAATCGGAAACGTTTTTGTTTTCCATATTGAAATCAAGAGTTATAATTTGCAATGTCTTTCGAAAAGGAACGAATGCATTACCAGATTATGTGTTTTCTGAGAGAAAAAAGAGAAATTCGATAAGAGAATAGAATGAAAACTGTCACTTTTCTTGTGTACAGCCGAGCCTGTGTGTGTGTAGAGCTGCGGCCATTTCATTATTTTTTTATTTTAGAGATTGATACATAACTGTATTTGTAATGTGTGTGTTTTAGCAATGGAGAGAGAGAGAGAGAAATTTCTGAGAGAGTTGAGAGAGAGTCTCTCAGGTGGAAAGCCAACCAGGCGTTATCACTAGAGCTACACAATTTCATTATTTTTTCTTTTAGCAATTGGGCTTTACTATAATTTGTATACCAGTATGTTTTCCCCAATGGCGAGAGACTCAGCAATGACCCAATAGACAACATTTCATTGAATTATCCTTCTAAGTGAATAAGAGAAATCATCAACACACAATCACGTGTGGAAAGAAATATTTTCTGACCCTGAAGCTCGGGCGCTGCCCAGGTCTTATCAGGTGGAGAACGCTCTTGGGGATTTAAATGGATTTGGTCAACCTACCTAGGTGTCACAACATTTACCTTACTGCCATTAATTCCAGCTGACTTTTAACACCGTGAAATACAAACATGAACGTGGAAAATTTAAAGAAATTATCTTTACCTTCTTATGACGATGCAATAATAAGCCTGTTCATAACGGAAAACGAAATAAATATTGACCGTTCTGATGATTAGTAAACACCGAGATATCCACATACACAATCTTTTAGATTGGAATGAACGAAGTCATCTGAGAAATTACCTGATTACTTCTTGCATGCATGGTTTTTTCAGCAATATCTGAACGTTTTTGTTTTGCATATTTAATAATATATGATATAATTTCATTGGACTTTCATATTCTAGAGTAAATTTGGAACGAGATTATGTCTTTTCTGTAAGAAAAAATTGAAATTCGATAAACGAAATCTAATGAAAACTGTATCCTCACTTTTCTTGCCGCAGTGTACAGGAGCCTGTGTGTGTGTGTGGGTGTGCGGCCGATTGCCGTATATTGTTTTATTTTTATAGATAGATACATAACTAGACAGGTATATAATGTGTATATATGTGTTATATATATATATATATATATATATATATATATATATATATATATATATATATATATATATATATATATTATACAGATATATATACATATATGCGTGTGTGTTACCAAAACTTGTTCTTAACTTGACTTGATTTTGAATTGACTGAGGGACAATCTTCTTCCTTTTTATGCATAACTCCAGTTCAATTAAATGACATGCTTATTACTGGGATGCTCTCGGCGCTGGTCGAATGATACGACATTTTTTGACAGGCATTTCAACATATAAAAGTCAGACAAAATTATTTTTCAATAAAATTTACAGTTAAGTTCCCGTCCCGTTGTTTTGCTTAAATTAAATACCATATTTATTTCATTATTCAGTATTTTACGCTTTGGTTATCTGCCGTAGCACTCTCAATGAAATACGAATATAGACCGAA
>NW_027100723.1:557679-562679 GCF_040412425.1 Macrobrachium rosenbergii | reverse complement strand
AAGGAGAACAGTTTCCTAGCGTATTTTGGCACTACTCTTTACAGCTCCCCTGGGAAGATAATATTCACACCTATAAACGGGTGCAAATATTGACAAAAGCAAAAATGAGCGAAGAAAACGTTCGACTTTATTCTATCTTTTACTTTGCTACAACCTTTACTTTACTTTATTTGTAAAACTCTGATGCCACACTAATCAATAACAAACTGAAGGTTTACTTTAGGAGCAGAGTGCAATTTAGAATATACAATAAAAGGGTAAACTTGTTTGCAAATTAATTATTGCTCAAATACTTCCTAAGTACTGTTTCTACCCATTCTTTATTCGATTTACTTTACTGGGGTAATAAGGCGCTCAAAAGAAAATAAACAAAGAACACTTCAAAATTTCAAAATAACAACAACAAAATAAAACATACAAGGCAGAATTTAAAAGGAAACAAATGTAAACCCACTGATTCCTTAATGCTATCCTGGAATTACAGGCATGCTATTAGTTGTGCCTTGAAGAGGCGGCATTCGTGACAATACACTGTAGGTATTAAATAATATCCCCTTTACCAAAATTGTAATAATAGAATTCAATTCTTCTTTTCAATCGACCTCCAATTGTTCACAAGCTCGACGAGCATAACTAATATTTCCCACGAACGCTAATCTGAAGGGACAAGAACTTGACAGCTGTGAGGCAAAGAGATTATTCGCGGGTTTTAACTCGCCAACTTAAATGACGCTAAATTTTTACGTCTGCAGCTTACAACTCGGGTGTAAGCTATAAATAGACTACTCGACGTATGAATGGGAGGATAAACAAATGAAGGGGAAAATGGACAGGGCTAACATTCTCCACAGGAATAACTCAAAAAAAAAAAAATGTAAATAAAAAAAAGGAAACTACACAGAACAACAACGAAGGATATTACTTCATACTAAAGGGCGGGCCGCACCGCGGTGATTAAAAAAGGCAACGTTAAAATTCGTAAGGGCAGGAGTCTTGTGCCTCGAGATTCGTTAAAAAAAAAAATGAAAAGATTAAATGCAAAAAGTAAATAATATACGTAAAAAATAAAGGATAACAGAGTGAGGTATTTATGATTTACTTCTTTATCTAACTTCCGTCGCCAACAGACGACGGTCAGAGCTAACTCTCAGCCCAAGGGCGGAAAGAAACCCAAAGGGCGCGACCCCTTCAGGAAGAGTTGACACGCCTGCCTTGTGCCAAAGGACGGGGCGTAAGGGCGTGCCACTTCCCACTCTGTCTCTCTTACTGCTTCAAAATAAAATTATTTATACATTTCAAAGGGGGATGATATCCCATATATTAACTGCCGCTTGCGGTGGTAAGTAAGGGAAAGTGTGAAGGAAAGATCGATAGAGAAGGATGAGGGATAGAAATTCCAAAGGAAAGGAAGAAGATAGCGGAAGGCCTTGACATCCTCTCCTGGATGAAAGGTGCCAAGACGTTCAAAGATGAAGAAGGGGGCCCTATGCCAGGTTTGCACAGGGGCCAGAAGAGCTCAGGGCTCCTTGTGGACTACCTGCGATCGCCCACACCCGTGGTAACTCCGCCGCGAACCTCTCCTCCTTGGACCGTTGTCCTTGGCCGGGGAATCGGAGGGCCCGAGGCCAAAGGGCGGCAAGGGGTGCCATCTGGGTCAGCTGCTGCGACAACTGACCCAGGAATTTTGTTCGCCATCTCGGACATTAACCGGCGCAGATCGCAGAGTTCATCGGCCCAGGAAGGCGGGGCAGAATCATGACTCGCGGAAGAATCTGCGGCGGGCGGCGAGAGAGAGGGGACGGCCGGAGGGGGCGGGGTCGACTTGCTTGCAGGGGTGACCAGCTCAGGCACTGACATTGGCACTGGCGCTGGTGGCGATGTGGTGGTGGTCTCGTCTGTCTGGACGGACGGAGACTGGCACTGCTCAGTGCGCCGAAGGGGCACTGGCAGAGGAGCTGAAGGCCGAGATTCTCCTGAAGGGAGATCTGGCTGAGGCCTCGGCACTGGCACGGATGCCGTGCCGGGCACTGGACTCGGATTTGGATGATTTATTGGGGAATGGGGACCCCGGAATGGTGGTGGCTTGAAATGGGACGTAAAGTCTTGGCCCAGGAGGACGTCATAGTCTCCTGGAATGTGTTTCGCTACGGCGAGACGAAGGGTCCTGGCTCTGTGGGGTCAGGTGACCCTCAGTTGGACCGTAGGGAGGATCATTTTAAAATTGTTAATGCCCTCAATGGTGACGAGCTTGCGTCGGTCTATTATAGCTCCATAGGGAACTTTGTCCCTCCTTATGAGGGAAATTTGCGCGCCAGAGTCGTCAAATGCCTTGACCTGGCGTGCTGAGTATTTACCTCGAGGAGGTGCCACATAGATGGGACCCTCGGCAGGAGGGCCTAAGGACTCGGGATTCGCTACTGCCAGGGCGACGGCGGGAGTTCCTGCCTTATTATTTCTAGGGCATTTTGCCCATGAGGAAGAGTGGCCATAAACCTTGCACGCCGTGCAAAGGTTTGGCTGAAATCTCTTCGCACTGCCCCGGCAGAGGGCGCAGGCGACTTATTAGGGGGCTGTCCGGGAGAGAGAGACGCGGGTGGTTTACTGCGGCATTGCTCCTTGGCATGCCCGATCTTTTTACAGAACCCGCACACGACGGGCTTCTGTGATTGCCCATTCTTCGGCGGAGGGCACCGATAAGGTAGGCGGGTGGCGTAATTTTTGCGCTGCAGCGAGCTCTCCTGGGGTGATGGGTGTCCCATAGATCCGCTATTCGGCAGCAATCAGCTAAGGTGGGGGGCTCCTTCTCGGCGATGTGCGTGGCGAGGGCCGGCGGGGTGTAGAGTAGGAAGTTCTCTATTTGTATTTGTTCGATGGCATCGTTGAGGGTCGTAACCCCCACGGCCTCGAACCATTTGGCACGGGCACGCTCGGACTTGTAGGCCCAGTCTGCCCAGGTTTGATTGGCCTCCTTCACTAGCCCGCGCCAGCGCCTCCTCCAGCGTTCAGGGGTTATCTCGTACGCCTTGGCAATAGTCTGGCGTACGACCTCCCAATTTTCCTGCTCCTCCGGCGGGAGGGCCCTGTAGGCAATCAGGGCCTTCCCTCCAAGGAACTTGCCCAACACCAGGGAGAGTTCGGCGGCACTCAGGGGGCAGGCCTTTAACACTGTCTCGGCGCTGTCGAGCCACACCTCGGGCTCGGCCTCCGTCCACTTTGGCATACAAGCGATAGCCTGGCTGAAGGCACTCATTCCCTGGGGGGCAGGTGGAGGCGAAGGGCCACTCTGTTGCAGCATTGCGAGTTCATGGGCACGCTGCTTGTCCCTTTCTTCCCTCTCGGCTTCTTCTCGTTTCTCCTGGGCCAGTCTCTCTGCTGCGTCTCGTTTCTCCTGGGCTAGTCTTTCTGCTGCGTCTCGTTTCTCCTGGGCTAGTCTTTCTGCCTCACGTTCCTGTCTCTCTGCGTCTTCCCGTCTCTCCTGAGCCAGCCTCTCTGCTTCTCGTTCCTGCCGTGCGGCTTCTTCTCGTCTCTCCTGAGCCTGTCTTTCTGCTTCTACTTGTCTCTCCTGAGCCTGTCTTTCTGCCTCTCGTTCCTGCCTTGCGGCTTCTTCTCGTCTCTCCTGAGCCTGTCGTTCTGCCTGTATGGCGTCCATCCTCTCCTGTACCCAGTCTCTTAGTTCTCTCCCGGAAAGGCCGAGTTCCTTCCCTGAGGACATGAAGAACTTGAAATCCTCGCTCTGCTGAGACCGTGTCGACATTTTGCAGGCGGGAGAGGACGCTAGTAACACACAGACTTAATTTCCCAGAGCTGTGGGAATCTTGGACCCTTTTCCAAAGGACGTATGATTGGTCTCCCGATTTACCGACGAAGCGGGCTGATTGGGGACGATGAATTAGCAATGATTGGTCTCCCGGTTTACCGACGAAGCGGGCTGATTGGGGACGATGAATTAGCGATGATTGGTCTCCCGATTTACCGACGGAGCGGGCTGATTGGGGACGATGAATTAGCAATGATTGGTCTCCCGGTTTACCGACGAGGCGGGCTGATTGGGGACGATGAGTTAGCAATGATTGGTCTCCCGATTTACCGACGAAGCGGGCTGATTGGGGACGATGAATTAGCAATGATTGGTCTCCCGGTTTACCGACGAAGCGGGCTGATTTGGGGACGATGAATTAGCGATGATTGGTCTCCCGATTTACCGACGAAGCGGGCTGATTGGGGACAATGAATTAGCAATGATTGGTCTCCCGGTTTACCGACGAGGCGGGCTGATTGGGGACGATGAATTAGAGATGATTGGTCTCCCGATTTACCGACGGAGCGGGCTGATTGGGGACGAAGAATTAGCGATGATTGGTCTCCCGGTTTACCGACGAAGCGGGCTGATTGGGGACGATGAATTTAGCAATGATTGGTCTCCCGATTTATCGACGAAGCGGGCTGATTGGGGACGAGGATTAGCAATGATTGGTCTCCCGATTTACCGACGAAGCGGACTGATTGGGGACGATTAGTTAGCAATGATTGGTCTCCCAAGGTAACGACAAACGGGCTTACTTGGGGACTAGATTGGGATATATATTTAGGTCTCCCGAATTACCGACGAAACGGGCTCATTTGGGGACTGAATGGAAAATGAATTGGTCTCACCAACTGACCGACGAAGCGGGCTGATTGGGGACAAGAATATAATATATAGGCGCCCGGGAATTTCCGCACAGACGACGTCTGATCAGCGAGGGCGCTAGTTTTACTGACTTATGGGAGAAGTGTTATTCTCAAGGGCAATTAGGTGGGTGGCCATCCCACATTCACAACAGATAGGCAACACACGCAGCCGTAGTAACAGCACAAAACAAACACACAAAAAAAAACAGAACAATACAGAACATATAATGCCAGACCCCCAATAATGCAAAACAATTTGGTAGAGCGAAGCAAATCAAACAAACAAATGTTTTCCTAACTGATGGCCACTGCCATGAATGAATGGACGG
>NW_027100723.1:530179-552679 GCF_040412425.1 Macrobrachium rosenbergii | reverse complement strand
TCTCTCTCTCTCTCTCTCTCTCTCTCTCTCTCTCTCTCTCTCTCTCTCTCTCTCTCTCAGAAGATAAAGGTTAAAATCAACCTTCAGTACATCTTATACAGTATATATATATATATATATATATATATATATATATATATATATATATATATATATATATATATATACATACATATATATATATATATATATATATATATATATATATATATATATATATATATATATATATATATATATATATATATATATATATATATATACCTTGCAAGAGAGTCAGTTTGCATGAGAGTGATGCAGTGGAAGTTAAAGGGTCTCTAAGTTTCCGTGCTGGCACAAGGCCACCTTAATCTTAACTATTTTGTCAGTACTTGTAGATGTAAATTTATCATCATTATCTGTTTGCATACGATTGTTTATTTTCTTACTCGTCCAACTTACTCTATGTTATAATTTATTTCATATTTCCTTGTTTACTAATTTATTCTTTACCTATGATATTAAGAAATGAAGATATTTGTAGAAAGGGGAAATGTCTCCGAACATACCGTGACCACTGAAAGTGCCCAATGGAGACAGTCGTCTTAAGCTTCTTATCCCTGGATTTAAACGCACTTGGAGCTGTCTGAAATATTGGCAACAGCGCCAAAATGAGATGCCATGTTGACAGAAAATCTTATTCCGCTTCTTGTTATTGCATTAAAAAAACTTTATCAATTGTGAACCTATGTAACTGACTTAGATTTCTGCGTAACGAAAAAGATATTTGATATCTGTAATGGGAGAAATGGTTTTATCTCTCTCTCTCTCTCTCTCTCTCTCTCTCTCTCTCTCTCTCTCTCTCTCTCTCTCTCTCTCTCTGTTTTTGTTATAAATTTGGCAGATATGCTGAGAGTAAACACACGCGGAGAGGACCCAAACAGCCCCACCAGAGAGCTCATTTCATATTGGTTTTAGTCTAGTGCTGCTGATGAGACGTCTCATAGGAGCTGTTGCTGTGGAAGTTTTCTGCGAAATTGGAACTCTTCTTCTTCCTCTTCTTCTTCTTCTTCTTCCTTCATTCAGTAGAAAATTATTGATAATTGAAACAGTTTTAGAGGAAATTCAGACTTCACTGTCAAAATCAGGCATTTGTTCTTCATAAAACGGCTCATTCTCTCTCTCTCCTCTCTCTCTCTCTCTCTCTCTCTCTCTCTCTCTCTCTCTCTCTCTCTCTCTCTCTCTCTCTCTCTCTCTCTCTCTCTCTCTCAACAAATGGAAGGGTGAGAAATCTACGGAAATGTCTCAAAATTTGGTATGTGAAAGAAAGTGACTCTTTATCATGCATCGCGTAGAAACTGAAAATGTCCTCATCATCTCCATCATCCTTGTTAGGTATTGATTGCCACTTCTGTAATATGAAATGCATCTTTATTTAGTTTCCTTCATCCCTCGAAATCGAGGAGCAACGAAGCAGCTGCTTCACAAGTGGCACTCGGGAAGTCTTCTCATGACCCTGTCGAGTGCTCACTTCACTTCCAAATCTCTTCTGAATCATCAGGCCATGATAACACAACCGGCGACACAAACATCCTCTACCCCCCCCCACACCCCCTGCTATCTATCAGCCATCCACTCGAGCTGTGGCCTTCAGAAAGAGACACAACGTCCCTGGAAAGTGAACCGAGTCACGCGTCTGACTGATGTATCCTCGTGAGGACCGGGTATATAGAGACCCAGGCTACAAAGGAGAAGAGCCAGTCGTAGCTATGCAGCTTGGGGCGTTCTTCGTCTTCTCCTCCATCGTGACATGGGTGCATTTCGCCCACTGTCAGGTTTGGACAGATGTTCTCATTACACAATGTAGAATATTTGGTAATGAAACATTGAAAGGTAATGTAGAGATTCACTCACTGTCAACAATTTTACAATATCTGATTTTTACAGGAATGGAAATCATATGGATTTTTTAACCACTTCTGGAGTCACCCTCAATGGGATCATTTCAGTATTATTGTTTTACTTATTTCATTGAGCTGTATATTTTATCAGCAACCTTTCTTTTGTTGCCTTCACATTCTTGGCTGTGTCTTCTCTTGTTTGAGGGAATGATCATTCAAGTCTGCTTCCTGTTGATAATGCCATTTCTTTTTGTCAGGAGATTTGTCAGAAAGGCAAGTTGCAGACTGAATGTTATCTGGTTGAACACAAGAACAACACCTCCTCTGGACTTGGTTTTTTTCATTCTCTCTGCTTTTGCATCGTCCCTGTCTTCCCTGAAACCCCGGTTGATGTGGGAGGGGGGGTAATCTGCTTGAAGGCTGGTTTTGTCCTGCTCTGTTATACTGGCTTGAATGCAGGAATTTTTCTATACTTCTTTATGGTAACCTTAAAGTTTCTTCTTGCTATAAACACTCATTTTGGTCCACTGTTCTTATATTCTTGGTTGACTATATCGAATGTATTTTTTTTATTTTCTATTAAATAAGACTTTTCACTTTTATTTCAGTAACGGATTATCACATTTATCATATCGTATTTCTAGGAAATTCTCTTCCAGCTAATTATTTCAAGTCTTTCGTTACTCTGGAGCAGATGACTTTAAATTTGATGACCTCCAGGAGGCAATGTGTGTGACACAAACGGACTGTCACCGATGCACCTTCGTTATTTCTGGAGGCTCTCATACTGATCATAGCAGGTCAGCCCTAGTATTAAAATGTCCGTTTCTGATTGTCACCAGCTGAAGAATGAGCTCACTCTTATTCAAGAAATGAACTGAGCTGAGTGATCACAGATGTTCCAGCCTCTGGGGAACGGTCTGAGAGTGGCTTTGTCAGAAGGACTGAGCTCCAGGAAAGCTCAATCCTATTTGATGAACCCATCTTACCACACGTGGTTTCCCTTTTGACAACTTTGTACGTTTCCTCTAAGACTCTGTACATGCTACTTACTTTACAGGGCTTCCAATTCTCATTCCAATGAGATGCTACATTGTCACATACAAGCTCACACCAGGAGTCCCCAAGTCCTCACACTGGAAGATATTCACATCAGACTTGTTGATGCAGATTGTCACAAGTTTCAAAGGATCCGTAATGATATTTTCAAGCAACAGGCTACATTGCCTTCATTTTGCTGACATTTATTGGTGTTTATGGGTATATGTTTATCTACCGGTTAAGAACTGTCTAATTGTTATTTTATCAACTGGTAATCTCTTGTGGTCACATAGGTAAGGAGAAATGTCTTGCACAGAAGCTAGCCTTGCAGATGAATGACATTTGAGGCTTAGTCTGTGTGAACAATGACTTCTTATTTCAAATCAAGTCATCGAAATGAAACCAAGTCACTTCTTCCAATTTTTTTTCAGGAGTGATAGACCTTCAGCAGAAGCAAAATGAAATACTGGGAAGACTTCACGGTAAGTAAGGCAGAAATTCACTTCCCTATTGACATAGCAGTGACACTACTGCTGTTGTCGTTTACACTTACTGCTGATTATTGAACTTTACATTTCTTTTAACACTTGATAAATATTTCTTTCCTCCCATGCAAAGTATCTGGTTTAACTTTTGGATATAACTGTAACAATGTATTTCATTTTCACTTATCTGACTTCACTGAAAGGCTTTACCAGTTGGTCTCTATGACTTGAAAATCCCTAAGAAATTAAGCGTCTCGACATTCTCCTTCTTGTCAAGGAGTGTAATAACTCCCTGGGAATAATTATGCATGGCAAACATATTCATTTTCATCAGTCATATTATATTCATCTCTTGGAGTAGAAAATATTCATCGATCAAGCACGCAACAGAACTCTCACTTGTCATCTCTATATAAACTTCGGTGAAGAAGTGGTAATAGCGAATGAATATGGGCTTGTTCTTTCTCTCTTCGACATTTTGGAGCCAATGAATGCAGAGCCCTAAAAACCTTTATTAGGATACAACCCACATCTTTCTTTTGTATGTTTTAGACTCTTGGTTCAAAGATCTGCTAGGGAACACAAACTTATCCCCATCTCCATAATCTTAGGGAATGTCTTGTCAAGACCATCTGATCCTTTTCAATTTCCTCTTCCGAGTTGAATGCAACTTTCAGTTTTTCTAGCGTTGCCCACCCGTGCAGTCATCCAATGAAAAACTTTACCTTTAAGGAAATTGACGTTTGAAATAAAATCACTGATATTGATGCATATACTGTGGTTCCGATCAATGAAGTCAGTGTTTTTGAAACGTTGCTTTCTATTTTCAGAAATGCAGAAGAAGCTTTTGCATTTCTGATCATGTTGAAAACAATCTTCAAGGCACTTTTGTGGCAAGTTTTATATTATACTCAACAATTATAACAGAGAATCATTTTCTGACTGAGATCATTTGAGCTTATAATCATGATAATGAATTGACAATGACATAACTGATCTCATTGTCCAGCTTTCTATTGGAATCATTCAATCAAAATAAATTTCTTTTTGCAGAACTTCATCGTGACCTGGAACACGTGAAAGGTACTTGTAACCCACATATATAGTATTTCTGTTCTTTTCGTGACAACACAATTGTCTGTCTGTGCTTCTTCATAATAATCCACTGTCAAATCATTCGATATTGGGATGACAGCTGATGTCTTCCTTCCATGAAATGACTTTGCTTCCAAATTAATCTGCATTGAGAATTCTTGACAGAAGTTAAACTTTAAAAGTCGTTGCCTTTGTTTCCTTCAGGTACAGTGAACAACAACCAGGACTCTTTGCAAAGTAAGTGCATTTATTTATCAATATTATGGCAAGAAAATGTTTCCCAGTTGTGTGATGTTGTATATTCTCAGATATTTCCATAAATGCTATAATATAGCTTCTTGCTCATAAAACAATTATCATCACAAGTTGTGAGGAGGGACATTCGTAGAGAAGTCATCCTTGAAAATAAAGAGTTAATTTTGCCTGTCATTAAGAAGGAAATTTCTCTTTACAGATTTCCATCATGAACTGGAGCACGTGAAAGGTATTCTTAGCCCCTTGGAGTTCTTCTTTCTATCCTGCAACTAAGCCAAACTGAGTCTGTTTACCTTAAGTGAATGTGCAAATAACGACCAAAAATCATTGAGAATAACGACCAAAAATTATTGAGAATAACGACCAAAAATCATGATAAAATCCGAAGTCTTCCTCGTGATAGATTCCTTTAGAGATAGGAATGACAATATTCAGGATAGGTTATAGAATCGAAATTTATAAGAGACCTTTGATGTTTCTTTTCTCCAGGTGCAGTGAACAACAACCAGGACTCTTTGCAAAGTAAGTGCATTTATTCATCTTGTATTCAGGTAAGGTCATGTAAAGACATCAGTATAGACAACAACAATATTCTCTTGGGAATTGCTAGACCCTCTCAAGACACTGCTGCCAATATTTCTGCTTTTTTGTCCTTTCTATTTGAGATGTGAATTTTGGTGGTTTATTCTTCCCTAAAACGTTTGTGTATTTGAGTTCACTTGAAAAGAAGTGAGAAAGAAAGCACGTCATCTCTTGGAGAGAGTGTCTTCAGCATTAGAAGCCACGTGGGGATGAGTGCCAAGCGATAGGATAGTATCATTCTGTTAAATAAATAGAGAAAACTGTGACCCTGAACCTTGTAGAAACAGGGATGACCCTTCCTTCCTTCCTTCCACTCAAATTCTATATGGGGGAGATTTCATGCATAATCAAAGGAAATAGATTTTCTATTTAGCCTTCATAATTAATGAGTCTCAGTCAGCCTAATGACTGAAGCATCTTCTAAAGGAGGTTATTTTTCTCTTTCCAGATATCTTGGAAAAACTGGAGACATCAGAAGGTAACTGCAGAGCTTCTTCAGTGTCCCTCACTCGTTTCTGAAAGTCAAATACTGTCAGTTGTGGAAAACAGTTCTAAAGGTTAATGCCAAGCCTTTGGCATTTTCGCTGGTGACAGATAATATCAATGTTATGCTTAGTGATACAGAATGATAAAGATAACAGCAGGTCTCTTGCAAAGAAGTAGTAGTATTAAAGTAGTTTAACAAGACCACTGAGCTGACTTTCAGCTCTTACAGGGCTGGCCCGAAGGATTAGGATAAAATACCACACAGGCTCACGTTCTCATACTGTAACACATACACACAACAAGTACATTTACTCATGCTTCCACACTAAAAAGGCATATTAAAATTCATAATAAGTTAAGTAATATTTAAAAAAAAAATTTAATTTAAATTCGACAAATGCTATGTTTTCGTGCTTTTATCATTTACTTATTTTTATATTTTATCTATCAAACCGCAGTTTCTCATGAACAACAAAATCGGAACGACTGTAACTTTTCCCACAGATGAGTTCTCCCCAAGAAAAAACTGAGCTATTCCACAGTGCCTCATTTCTCAAAACTATATATTTACCCCCGAGCAGACATGGACGAGTGCGCCCAAGGGAAGGGCGAGTGCAGCCCCCACGCAACATGCAGGAGCTCCAATGGGAGTTACAGCTGCTCCTGCAACCCTCCTTTCGAGGGAGATGGGCGAACTTGTGGTAAGGGAAGACGATCCTTTGTCTCTATGAGCTTTGTCCTACAAAGTCAAAATCTGTGAAGAAAGTCAGCAGAAAAGAGCCGAATTGCTTCGTTTTATTTTGTTATGACACATTTACTTTCTTATCTATTATAAATCAGCTCACGAAAGATCAACGCTAATGTCATTCAGGGTCATTTTGACCACTATGTAAACCTCCTCATTACCGCAACCTCTTCTTCCTCCTTCCAGAGTTCTCGTGCAAAAGTCCGGCCGAGGTCATCGAGGGTCTGGGATGCGTGAAGCTTGTCGAGGAAGAGATGACGTGGGACCAGATGAATGCCACCTGCCAAGCGTCAGGGTGGCGACTTCTGCAGGAATTTCGGTTAGAGCATCTCGAGGAACTTCGTCGGGCTTTTACTTATCGTAGTAAGTCACTTCCTGATATAAATTTAGAAATAATTCTTATCAACAGGGGAGGGAGAAAGAGAGAGAGAGAGAGAGAGAGAGAGAGAGAGAGAGAGAGAGAGAGGGGTGATTTTCAATGTCATGTTAAGCCACAGACAAATATATATTTATATACACTCAAGTTGTTACTAATTAGTACTTATCCAAGATATATATATATATATATATATATATATATATATATATATATATATATATATATATATATATATATATATATATATATATATATATATATGTTGTATGAAGGTATTTCATCAGAAATTCCTCCAGGTGTTTAGTTATAAGGACTGTGTTTGGAACTCAGTCAGAGTTTGGTTATGACATCTTCAGTTTCTCCATGGCTGTAGAATAAGACTGTTTTTGGAAGATCAGACCAATGTTCTGCAGGATTTCAGACAAACTCCATAGTGGTTTTTCTTGTATTTCGTATAAAGACTTATTTACAAAAGAATACAATTGGTCTGCATAGGATGATCTCCCATGTCGATCTAATATCTAAGCTGTCACACTTTTACATAGCAAGACTAAGATGCACACACACGAACAAACATGACCTCGTTCCCAAGAACTTCCCACGGCTACGTGACATTTGCCTCCAGCTCTGAGCAAAAGGAGAACGCTGAGTTTATGCAAACGGATGCTAATGTATGATGACGCACTGTCTTAAAGCACTACACAGGTACTTATTGATGACGTCTGCGTCTGGTTTGACCAAACGGAGATTTCACAATAGCCTTCCTTTCATGATCGATACAGATATATATGTTGGGAATTAACTTAGATTTACTAAGAAACGTAGTTTCTTTAAATGTGGCATAAATGAAATATGACATTTGCTCGGCCACGTAAAACACAATAGGAACGAAATCATCAAAACAGGCATTCACTAGCTAAGCATAAATTCTCAGAAAGCAAAAGAAAATATACGCTTCCAAATATCATTATACTCAAAATGTGAATGAGATATATAGTAATTACTGAAGACAGCAAATACTGAAATATGTTGCATATTTGTGAACATAAGTCTTACTAAAATGTAGCAAAGTGAGAAAAAAAGGTAAGTTATATAACTCAAACATTGATTATACTGACAATGCTAATGATTAACATATAAATCATATATAGATAATGCAATCCGGATAAATCAAATAAAATAATGCAATTCAGAAATGATAATGCAATTCTGAAATGATAATGCAATTCTGAAATGATAATGCAATTCGTATACGAAGTAAAAACATTTGTGCACAGATTATATGAATACACTTGCAATGATAGAGATTGAAATCAATGCTTAAAAAATGTATCCAAAGGTAATAACCATATGGTAGGTTTATATAAACAAACAGTTATCCTGATAGATTAATCAGTATGGACAACCAAAATGCAAAATGTTGAATGAACAACATGCTACTACACGCAATTGATACATACATATGTAGTATAGGTTATTAAAGAAATAAATGTAGATAAATGATAACACCAGAAATGTTCAGCTCTTCCTCACATACATTACCACCGAAAATAGAACCTTTTCAGTCTTTCTCTGTGTACTCGAGCTTTAATGAAAAAATGGCCAGTAATTTCATTACTGAACTCGGAACATATAATTGCGCCAGTCCAACGTTGACCTTTGAGAAACAGTAGATTTCGCAATGGTCTCCTTCATCTCTCGTGCTTTTTTTCCAAAACATTACGCTGACGATTACGCCTACGGCTCCCAGGAACATACCAACGGCAATTAATGTGTAGAGGAGAAGAAAATCATGGTGATCAGAAGAATGGCTCGCAGGAGACAGCAAGTCTAATGATGCAATAGCGTTTTCGATGGGCCTGCTGTAGGGAATTGTTAGACCTTGCAGCCTAGTGTTTCCCCACGATGTGTTGATGAAGAAGTTGCGGCCTCTGATGATGGATGTGCTAGCTCGGATGAAGAGTGACGACGTTGTTGCAGTGCAGCCATCATTAACGACGAACATGTGTCCTGTTGTCCTAGTACCATCTGGGCAAGTGACGATGTATGGTTCTGCAGAGAAGACGAATGACGTGCCATTCACGAGCCTGTGACGAAACTGATTGTCACGATACCGTACTAAACCAGCCAAACAATGTTCATGTGTATGGGGAGAGGTTCTGTTAAGTACCAAGTCCAATTCGCATGAATTCAATGACGTAATGTTTAAGAATTCAAACAAATCGATCCTGCACACTACATTATTCATAACATCATGGCAATCATCTAACAGTGCTTGGTCTCGGACTACCGTAAAAGCTTCTTTATTGGCGGAAACCAATACTAGAGCTGACAGATTATTAATAATAGGTGTCGAGACGTTAGATACATACGTGGGAAAAGGCGAAATTTTATACGCTTTCCACGCGTCTGATGGGTTGAAAGGAATGTCGATTACGATCTTATCAAGGTCAACTTTAACTGTAATCAGCTGTAATAAAACTCAACTTTATGGAAATCTACTACTGGAACATAGCGCATTTTATCGTGAGCATTATTGATAATCTGAGTAAGATCTTTAATCGGTAACAAATGAGAGACAACACGCCTTTAGCAGCAAGTGTTATAGCTTCCACGTAATCTTTTGATTTTTCGATAAAGCTTGAAACTCTCAGTATACATGATTAATTTTAGCGTGATAATACATCAGAGTTGCTAACAAAACTTGAGTGTCATGAACCTGATTGAAGCGTCGTGACTGTTCATTTACTTTACTGATTACGCTGTTCAAAGCTTGAATTTGTTTGTTTAGTTCTCCTGCTAATACCTCTTGTTGATGTTCCAGATTTTCGATTTTAACCCCGTGATCGCGAAGTTTTAAACGATTTGAAATCCCTAACCCAAGACCTGCTACGGAACCAACCAAATTTAATGCCGCTAGAACAAGTGGGTTACGCCTTTCTGTAACGTCATGAGGTATTGACTTGTTTTATTCCTTAATTCCCAGAAAAGCATATTAATTGTGTCACTGACTTGATTCGGCGACGTTGGATCACTGCTAGCTAAGAATGATTTATGCAAGTCTGCCAGAGATTGATAAAAAGAGTCAATTCTGATTTCAAAGTTATGACTTCATTTTCGCTAGTAAAAGGGCGTTCATATTGACTTCTAAAACTATATTACTGCCAGTTAGAAAGAAATTATTCATTTCCTCTACTATAGAACCATGATGTAAAGTTATTTCAGAACTCTTCCCAGCTACGATAAACATTGAGAGGAATAGTGCATGGTATAATTTGACAAGCTTCATGTTGGAGCCTGTAAAAGAAAATAACTTGTAAATAATGAAACAAAAACATCGCATCATCCAAATGATGTAAAAATTCACACAATAATTAACTTTTTCATAACAAACCATTGTCTTAAGCTCTCACATGAGAGATAGATACTGTTCGAACATCCGCTGAATCGGACTGATTCCGAATTTTAAGTCGGTTACCTATTAAAACTTCTATAACTATGAAAGGACCTTCAAACTTAGGCAATAATTTCCAATTTAGCCCTTTTCTAACATAGACCTGTACATATACTATATCTCCTTCTTGGTAAGGCTTTGTGACCTTAGCTTTTTATCATGTGCATTCTTCATTGACACTTGAGCCTGTAAGAGGTTTTGATAAAGTGTTTGATATCTACTTCGGCTAACATCTATTATATCCTTCAACGGATCTGATAAACTAGATGTCGGGGATAATATGTGAAAAGGTGACCTAGCAGGTATCCCATATACAGCTTCATGGGGAGACATACGGATTGAAGTATGATAATTGTTATTTAGGGTACTGGACACGGTGGGTATTGCGATGTCCCAGTTTGGGTCCATACCGCCTATGTTTACACGCAGTATGTCTAGCACCTTTCTATTAACCCGTTCTACCAATCCATTAGATTCAGGATGGTATATCATCGTATTGACTTTCTTTATTTGCAGAATTTCGCACAATGAGTTAAGGAAGTGATTATTGAATTCTCCACCTGAGTCAGAGATTATTATATTTGGAATTCCATGTCTGCATATATAGCACTCGTAAAACTTCCTAGCGCACTCAATGGCTGTTTTACTTTTTAGTGGTATTAATTCAGTATACCGTGTAAGGGCGTCAATGATAACCAAGAGGTTTTATTCCCCCGGTCTGTCTCGTAAAACCTGTCAATAAATCAAGGTGTACCCTTTCAAAAGGTTTGCTAGGCACGGGATAAGTTCCGAGACCTACAGGATTCTTAGTATGGCCCTTGTGACGGAAACATATATCACAGTTTTTAATATATGTCTTAATATCTTTTAACATAGTAGACCAGTAAAATAATGACTTGGCCTTTTGAGAGGTTATTTCGAACCCAGGATGACCATGCAGAGGATGGTTGTGAAGCCATTTCAGAACGATTGGGATTAATGTGATAGGTACAACCACCTGGTCGTTAGTTAACTGTGTTGAACTCCTGGTTCTCTAGCCACGGATCGGCATAGAATGTTATCCTTAATCAAGAAATATTGATTCGTATATTTCACATATTCCTTATCATCTGGATTCCTATTTAATGCATCTATTATTACTCTTAATTTCTGATCTTTCATTTGTTCTTGTCGTACTGAATCTAGATTCCATTCTATATCTGTAATATTGTCTGTTGCTTGGGCTAACGATTGACCATTTTCGATAGCAATTTTCATAGCTTATGAAGGAATTGGAATTTCTTCTAGATCAGCGAAAGGTATTGAGTGTGTTGGTACTGGGTTACGAGATAGCGCATCTGCGATTACGTTTGCTTTACCGGGTAAGTATCCAATTTTAGCTCCAAAGTCCTGGATAATCATGTGCCACCGAGTTCTTTTAGGACTATGATTGAAACCTTTAAAAAAAGTCAGTAAGGGGCTTGTGATCAGTTAGAACCTTGACACTATACCCATAGATTATATATTTAAAATGTACCAACGAATTAGCAATGGCGAGGCATTCCTTATCTATTACTGCATATTTCTTCTCTGACATTTTTAATTTGCGAGAATAAAAAGCAATGGGGAAAAACTTATTGTCATGCCACTGGAGTAACACACCTCCTACTCCTTGATCTGATGCGTCGGTTGCAATAATAAACTCTTTAGTAAAATCGGGAAACTTTAAAATAGGAGCAGAACTGATTTTTTCTTTCAAGGTATCAAAAGCAATTTGATGTTGGGATTCCCATTTGAAAGTTACGTCCTTCCTTATGAGATCAGTTAAAGGAGCTGCTATTACTGAATAATCTCGGATAAACCGACGATAATAACCCGAAACCCCGAGAAATTGCTGTATGGCTTTAACATTAGTAGGAACGGGAAATTTACTAATAGCAGAGATTTTATCATGGACTACTTTAAGACCTTGCCGAGATACCATGAAACCCAAATAGACTAATTCGTCTTTAAAAACTCACATTTAGAAATTTTTACTTTTAGATGATGTTCTCTTAACCTCTGAAGGACTATTTCTAGTTTACTTAAATGCTCCTCCAAGGTGTTGGAAAATATAACTAAATCATCTATATAAGCATGGAGAATATTCCTAGTAAAATCTCCGAACACTATATTGATCATCCTAGTGAACGTAATAGAGCACAACGTAGCCCAAATGGCATACGTAGGAATTCATAGTGACCTCTAGCTGTACTAAAAGCAGTGTACTGGGTACTATCCTTAGCTAAGGGTATCTGGTGAAAGCCTTTAAGTAAGTCCAAGGAAGTAAAAAATTTATTCTGTCCTAATAGAGACAAAATATCATCTGTGCAAGGTACTGGGAAACGATCAGGGATAGTTTGGTCGTTAAGCTTGCGAAAGTCAACACAAATCCTCCAGGTTTTATCCTTTTTTGGTACTACTATCAAGGGAAAATTATAAGGGCTGTTAGATTTCTTAATAACCCCCTCTTTTAACATTTTATCTACCTCAACATTGATTTCATTCAGAAATTTGGCCGGTAGACGATATGAAGGCACGTAAATGACCTGGTCTTTATCCTTTAAACGAATTTGATGTTCGATGACTTCCGTTTTGCCTAAAGCTCCAGTACTAGTAGAAAAACATCACTATATTTGGATAAAAGATCAAAAATTTCTTGCTTATATCCCTGTCTAAGATGTCTGCTTCGATCTTGCCTTTAATTACCTTTAAAAGAGATTCGTCTGTTGCTGATTCAGTGGAGTTAATTTCAGCAACTGTAAGATTCGATGTTTATATGCTTCGATATTGACAATATGTTGATTTTCATGTACTGTTAAAGCAGCATTTAAGTGATTAAAAACTTCAATGTTAACCCGATGATCAGAATTTACTGTGTATAATGCTTGCGTGACTGAAAGCCCATTTATCTTTAAGGTATCAGGAAGAATTAAAACCTCTGAGCCTGGCAATTTTCTTTTAACCTTGACCGTGAGATACGATGGTGTGTTTGGCTCGATGGTTTGTGCGAACGCAGCAAGGACGGGTGCCTGAGAGTTATGTTGGGTTGCTGTAACAATATCATCGCTTATGAGACAAGTGACTGGCTCTTCGATATACGTTATCTTCTTACTCTCTGTCTCCTTCTGATCCAAAACAGATTTCAATGTGTGTGAAGACCGATAGAATTTCCCTTTTATAAACACTCCGTGTTTTGCGGGTGTTAAAATTACGTTATGTAATGACATTGATGGATATCCTATAATAACTACTGGGTACATATTAATATTGCCAACTATGATAAAGGTATCCGTAAAAGTACGTTGCCCCAACCTGTATTGTATCTGAGATGTACCAATTACATCTAATTCATTATTGCCTATTCTGACAAACGAACATCAGAGCGTTCGATGGGAAATCTTGAAAATAAAAGGTGATGGGTACGTAAATCCATTATATTACGTGGACTACCTGAATCAAAAACAAGGTGAAATGCTTGTGTTCTAAGCTAACTGCATGCAAAGTGGGTCTAACTTCTTCTGAGCCAATAATAGCGTGTATTTTGCAAAAATCTACGGGACCGTGCTCTGCATGTTTGGGAGACACTACCTCGATTTCTGGAAAATTCTTGTCTTCACACATATCTTGGAGAACATTAAACTTATTATCTGATTCAAAAAGTGATGATAACCCAATATCACTCTCCTCCCCCTTTAAGCTGGCTATGTGGTGTTTGTCTGCCCGCCGGCATTCGGAAAATTCACTGACGCATTATTGTTTGGAACTGCTGAGCCTGAAGTTGGCTTTCCCGAGGAACGATTTGAATGTACTTGTTTCTGACCTGCATTACTGTTCTGCTTGTAATGTTTGTTCTTTCCCCATGGTACTGTTTTTTAGCGTCATTACCGGTGTTTTGAATGTTTGTGTTACTGTTTAAATTCTTCTTTCTTGCATTGCAATGACTATACTTATGATGCGTACTGTTATGGATTGAACAATAGCGGGACCTACACTCATTTATCACATGACCAGGTTTTTGCAATTGTAACAAATGACTGCTGATGGATTATTAGTGACTAAGTTAACCTGTTGCGGTGATGTAGACGCATGATTTTTGTTTTCTTGCTTTGTAAAATCCTGAATCAGAGAAGGATCGAGATCTGTACACTTGGACAAGTGTTTCCGAACTTGCCTATAGATATCTAATTCTGAGCTATCTGATTGTAATTTTTCGTCAAAACACTTAACCAAAGGTTCAGGTAACATTGCTGTTACAAGTGTTAAATAGAATAACCTGCAGACAGATTTGGAACTGATATGCAGATTACCATTGACCCAACTTGAGCCATCAATCTGTCCTTTATACTCTTCGAGCCTATCTCCTATCAGAGCTGCCCTATCTGCTATACTTAGATTAGTCATAGATGTGAGTCTTATGATGTTGCGTAAAGCAAGAACTTCATCCAATGCATCCTCACTCCCATAAATGGAACGCAGATTGGCTTTGAAACCATCCCAAGTGTTTGTTTCTTTAAAAGATATTCCTCGCAAGTATGCACCTGCATCTCCCTTAGCAAAATCTGTGAAACTCTTTGCCTCTTGCAATTGTAAAGACGGATCGGTAATGGATTTTGCCGTGAGGTGTACGTCTATAGACGAAATCCAAGATTCGACACCCTGCGTCAAAAATCCATTGACACGACCTGCGAATGGTACAATTGGCGATCTAGCATTAACTACCGTAAGTACAGGATTCTGTGGGAAGTGGTGGGGTCGCTCCCACTTGGGGTTGGAGGAGTCATTTTCCTACTAAGTTTCCTATCCGCACGCCTACTCTCTAAGTGATCTTGAAACCTATATGAATAAACACGGCCGCTACGTAACCTCATAAATCTAAACCAGGAACGCAAGTAAATAACAACCGAGATTCATATAACCGCTAAAAAATAACATCACTTATGAAAAATGCATCATAAAATACAATAATGAAAGGTAATAAATGCACTTTCCTGAAAAAGAACAGAGTTAACAATGTGTCAGGCGTAAAAAATAAAGGACACAAAAGTATGAAAAAAATGAGGTATCAGGAACCGCTACGTCTGCAAGGCAAAGGTATTAATCTACGGCACTGCTCACCTTATATCAGCAACCTGCCACTCGAGACCCGAACACTGCAAATGAATATACCAACTGTTATAAATAATGGCTGTACTTAGCTTTTTATTGGATTCTGGTAAGTAGGTCGACGAGGTTCCTCTGCTGTCCAACTTCCGTCTGGCTAGATACACGTCATCGAAGGGATGTTATCGTGGATGTTGAACTTCTTATGTTGATGAATGTTGATTGCAGAAACCCTCAGGGAACAACGTGGAGTGTTGATGTGCAATGTTGCGTAGATTTGTGTAGATTTTCTCTCTCTCTCTGCCATGCGTTGGGGTAGATGTGTTGTGAAGGTCAGATGTTTTTCCTCGTTTTTCGTTGTTGATTGTTTTCTTTCCGTCTGCTTGTAACCATGTTTATGAAGATGACAATTGTCTATGGTTTTTGGGCATCTCGCCGTATCGGAGCTTCCGTTTACCAATGTAGACGCCATGTAGAGGTGCTGCCAGAAAGCTCTGTTGTGACCGCTGTTGTGTGTGCTGCCACCACTGTTGTATGAAGGTATTTCATCAGAAATTCCTCCAGGTGTTTGGTTATAAGGACTGTGTTTGGAACTCAGTCAGAGTTTGGTTATGACATCTTCAGTTTCTCCATGGCTGTAGAATAAGACTGTTTTTGGAAGATCAGACCAATGTTCTGCAGGATTTCAGACAAACTCCATAGTGGTTTTTCTTGTATTTCGTATAAAGACTTATTTACAAAAGAATACAATTGGTCTGCATAGGATGATCTCCCATGTCGATCTAATATCTAAGCTGTCACACTTTTACATAGCAAGACTAAGATGCACACACACGAACAAACATATGACCTCGTTCCCAAGAACTTCCCACGGCTACGTGACATTTGCCTCCAGCTCTGAGCAAAAGGAGAACGCTGAGTTTATGCAAACGGATGCTAATGTATGATGACGCACTGTCTTAAAGCACTACACAGGTACTTATTGATGACGTCTGCGTCTGGTTTGACCAAACGGAGATTTCACAATAGCCTTCCTTTCATGATCGATACAGATATATATGTTGGGAATTAACTTAGATTTACTAAGAAACGTAGTTTCTTTAAATGTGGCATAAATGAAATATGACATATATATATATATATATATATATATATATATATATATATATATATATATATATATATATATATATATATATATATATATATATATATTGTCTGATGCGTATCAAGTACCTGGTTATTACACAACTAATCTCAAGATTCAAAAATATACCTCACTTCAGCCAGATACCTGAACTCTCATAACATTAATTATTACGACTGAGTACTCTAAAGGTAACAGTGATCCCTTAAGAAAAAACTTATTTATTACTTGAAAAATCAAACTAAGTTTATCAGAATATGTGTGAGGTATCAAAAATTAAACTAGAAATATTCTAGAGTAAAAGGACATCACTCCATCAAACAACTCTAACTGTTTCCCTGGTCTTAATTCACTTTAGCAAAACTAAAAGAACAAAACATGTTTATCATTTTGCCTTATGCACACACAATCACTCCTATTTACTGGTGATCAATAAATGAAACACTGTTTTTCTAAAAATGTTAAATACAAAAATTTATTTTTAAATTCAAAGTTTATAATTAGAATTCACAATCTGAAAAATTTATTATTACTTGAAAATAACACAACACTCAATTAATTCTTGAATTAAACTATGAAACAAAACTAACTCACAAAAACTTTATCAGGAATTTAAATTATTTAAGCAAAATTTAAACTATCAAGAATTACTCAAGATTTGAAAAGGAAATCTTAATAAATGAAATATTAACATAAAAACACACAAAAATACACATAAGATTTATCAATAACAATTTCACTCGGCCAAAATTTCCTAACTTATCATACCATGGTATTAATAAGTAAAATTCACGTTACCTTTCACAAACTTGTGAAAACCTCTGTAAAATCTCTTGCTGTAGCTGAGTTACCACAAAACACACTTTTTTACCAGGCATCGTTACAAACTAAATAACTTTACTACTAAGGGATTCAGAACCGATGAAACACGGTTTTTCAGCAACAACTTTTTATCAAAGCATCGGATAAAGCTGAAAGTTGGCAAGTGTATATTTTATAACCCTACCTAATTTTTGCAAGTATTATTTAGAGCCTAAGTTCGATAGTTTTGATATTTATAGAGTAAAATGAAGTCACCGATGCCGGGACCGAGAAAATCACAGACAAGGATCCTAAAACAATTCGTGACGTAAACATAATATGACGTCATAAGGCTCCGCCCATCCACCAGGTAGGCGGTGAATGGATATGCTTAAAGAATTTAGGCTTCGACAAATTCGATAATGGCCAGCAGGATATGGAATTGTCCCCGTGGTTGCAAGACTGCATTTGTGCTACGGCTTACCACTTTGTATTGAAGCGAGAAGACCTGTGGCAAGATTTACTCTAGTGTGAATAGGTAATTATTTCTATGGTGGGTAATGGTTACTTGGCCGCCCCAAAAGTGCGGGCAGGAGCTGTTAGACAACACGTCATTTTGAGGAAGAGTACTTGAAATCGGACATTATCCATGAGAGCGTGGGACCAGTCATTATTGATCTCGCTAGCGCCGATGAAAACGTGGATGATGACCTCCTCCTCGAGAGTGACGACGACGAAGACATTTTGTAAATTAATTATGTATAGTGTTAGATGTTTTATTTGTACCTCTAAAACATATCTATTAAAACACAGTGATTATAACAATATGTTCCTCATTCAAACTGATTTCAATATATTTTCCTTTCCATGCATATCAATATAAATCGTGTTACATTTGATTGATATTGAAGCAGGTAAATAATAGCTTGAGCTTGCCCTCAAAATCTTGACTCCTACCAGTACCTTTTATTTGCAGCGAGTATACAAGCGCTGTTTAGGGTGTTATATGATATAAATAAAAAACCAAGAAAAATATCAATGGGTTACATTAACTGAAATAAAACAATGGCGTTGACTTTACAACTCTAACAATTGAGGGAAATGAGGCATCATTGCTTTTCATTTAAATTCTACTTCTAGTGACCGCTCCTGACATGCTGCAAACAGAAGGCTATAGTGTCGAAACCTGAGATAAACAAAATGGATTATCTTTTTGTATTCCCGCCCTGAATAGATGTAGATCTAACAAATGAGCTACAGACTGGTTCATTATGTGGATGAACTACTTGCACTGAATTACTTGTAAAGTAGAAACATTACGAATATCAAGAAAATGGAAGAAATCCAAGCTAACAACTTAGTCCTAACAACTGCTGTGGAAGTTGCAATGAAACCTCCACAAAATAATAATAATAATAATAATAATAATAATAATAATAATAATAATAATAATAATAATAATAATAATAATAATAAAATTATTGAGAATGATAGTGCTATCAAGGGGACGATGACAAATCCTGCTCGCCATCATTGATATCGCTGAAGCCTTGTATGGGTATTAGAAAGGCCAAGAGAGACAAGGTCTACCCAATTTGATGTCGTTGCCTCCTGCCTGGAGTAACTATGTAGGCGATGACATATCTTCGAGGTACATGCTCATTGCGGCAATTCACCTGCTGATGCAATAAGGAAGTAGACAAAGCTCCACCTACATGGGATATTTGGGGGAAAGTGAGCAAACCTTCCCTTTCTCTTGGCATTGGGTGCTAATATCAATTAGTGAATATGCCATCGCCAAGTAGAGCCACAGTGAAGAGACGTTTTCCCCATATGTAAACTTCTCTTCACTGTGGTGGAGCCTTATGACGTCATAGGTTAACGTCATTATTGTGTTCAAAACCCTTACCTGCGATTTTGATGGCTCTGGCATAGGAAACCCACTTTTACTCTGGTAAGTACCAGAACTATTGAACTTAGGTAGTAAATAACACTTGCAATAATTAGGTAGGGTTATAAAATATACACTTGCCAACTTTCACCTTTATCCGATACTTTGATAAAAAGGTGTTGCCGAAAAACCGTGTTTCATCGGCTCTGAATCCCTTAGTAAATTCAGATCTCAAAAGTTAATGCTAATACGTGACCACAAAACTCTACGTTAAAAGTAATCTCTTTTTAAGAACGAGAGAGAGAGAGGGACCCAATCTAATCGGTTTCGGAAATCAGAATGAAACAGATTTTAGAATTCCAGTAACACGTGAAACAATTACGTGATGTCATTTTGGGTGCGAGATACAATAAAGTTCAAGAAGCAGGGAGGTGACGTCATTAAAGCATTTTGAATGCGAGATACAATGGAGAAATTTCTAGAAGGAAAGTTACGTCCTCCCAGCAAAACGTTTTGAATGCAATCTTACAAAACATGATGTAACTGATCGAGACACGTATTTTTTCTCTCAAAGTGGCGTACATGACTTGAACAATGCATGTAACAACATGAAATCACTCGTCTTGAGCTCGTATGGGACGAATCGGCATTTGTTATCCCAACCTGTCATCACATCAACCCAAAACAAAGCGTTCTCTCTTATCTCAACTGATGACAATTGAAATGAAACAAGTCTTTGCTGGACACAAGAGTGTTCATGTACTACGCTTTTATCAAGAAAGATATTATTCTAAACTACGTTACTATTAAAATTGTATTATTAATTCTAAATTATGCTATTAAGTTATTTAATCATTAGTTCTTTTGAGATCTGATGGCAAACTAAATATGACTCTTCAACAATCATTATCATTACACATAACACATGAAAAAAAGTAAATATGTCAAAATTATAGGAGGATATATGCTTTACAAAGCAACATTATGGATATATATATATATATATATATATATACACCAAGAGGCAATTCAAAGTTATTATTAGTGAGCAATAATCCCAGAAATATATCCACACGATATTCCGTAAATAATGAAAATGCTATTTCCGACATATTATTTACGGTAATTGTCGTTAACATTTTGATTTACTGACTAACTTTTCTTTAATCTGATAATTTTTCTTTATTTCATTACCTTCAAAGTAATCACATGGACTGGAATGTACGAAGGGAAATGGGTGGAGAGTGGAACACCCTTAGAAGAGGCGCTTTGGATGGAAGGTCACCAATCAATCCCTTCAAATAGGCGTTGTGGCTTCATTAAATATGACAGCTCTTCTTCTTTGGTCAAAGTGACTCGAATTGACTGTTCAAATGAAAGAATGGGTTTCTGCCAGTTCGTTCCTGACCCATAGAAATGCAGTACCCTGAATCCATAAAAATGAAGAACCCTGAATCCTTCTTAGAATGAACGAAAAACTTGTGATTTCCTTTATAGTTAATTAATAATGTCTGTAGAACTCCTCCTTCCTTCCTTCCTTCCTTCCTTCCTTCCTTCCTTCCCATCCGCTCTGATAATAATATTGTTTTGCTGAGGATGAGAACTATGCTGCTATTGGATACATATATGTTATAATATTCATTCATTTAGATTCTGCTTCAAGTTTTCCTGGCTTACTTCCTCTGTTGCACTTCACTAATGCTGTTCTATGTGAACCTCTAAGGATATAAACTTTTGTGCTTTGCATTGGTTATTATACCATAGAGATAAATATAACCTTTTGATATACACTTTGTGATTATGGGGAATGTTTGACACAAAATAGAGTTGTTATTCTCTATGTGACATTTCAACAATATATGCAATCAAAGCACTTCTTCTTTTATTTACAACCTTTTTAAATCTTTTGAAATCTTTTGAATGAATGAAAGAAATGACCAAAGAGATTGAGAAATGACCAAAACGAAAAAATTCAAGAACTGTTTAATAGCAAATGTGAGAGCAGGGAAAGAAACAGATGTTGATGAAGGGAAAGAGGTGGAAAATAGAAAAAGTGGAACTCTGGAATTTCACTCTGACATTGCTAACACTGAACATTGTGAAAACAGATAAAGTAATAAAGATAATATTACATAAGCATGTCAACAGAAAAAAATATGGGTGACTGAAAATCTGAGATAGCTAATTGTGAATAAAATTGCCTTGGCAATATGATTACAAAAGCTTAAAGTTTTACATATATATATACGTACATAAATACACACACATATATATATATATATATATATATATATATATATATATATATATATATATATATATATATATATATATATATATATATATATACATATATATACACACACACACACATGTGTGTGTGTGATGAGTGTGTGCGTGTATATCTGAGTCACGACAATATGGAACGAGATGAATATATAAGGAAATACCATATATATAAAGGAAATACCATGAAGGAAAGTGAAAAAACAGAGTGGTGCTAGGCCTTTCGACTTCTTGTCCTTTACTTAGCAGATTGATAGAAATATAAAAATAGCTTTACAAAGAAAGGTCGCATAAATGACAGATGGGGATTGCAAAGGAAAAAAAATATGTATCTGGAATCCAACACAGTTGAAGAATTATTAGACCTAACAAAACAAGGGTAAGTATTTAAGAGGTTTTACAAAGGATTAGGCCCAACAGCTCGGAAACAGGGAAAAGTCAATGAAAAGATTATACAGGGAAAGAGCATGACCACCAAAAAATGACTGTGAAAAGAATAACCTGATTACATGTGTTATAAAAGTAAACCTCAATAATTCTCCTTTTGGTAAATAATAAAAATTTTTGTAAAGTGAACATTTTTACAAAAAATATATGTATATATTAAACATACAAATACATGTAAAATAAACATAATGTAACTAACTAGCAATTAAGTCAGTGATTTTATCTTTAAGGTCATTCTTGAACATTTTACTAACACAGGGGTCCAAATAAGACTTTTAGACGACAAAGTTTGATCAAGAGGGAACTTTTGCTAAGGGAGAAATAAGGGAAAATTCTCAAGAAAGAACTTTTAGGCAACCCATCATCAACACTTTATGGATTACATATGTGCCACTTCTCTCAGGC
>NW_027100723.1:495179-525179 GCF_040412425.1 Macrobrachium rosenbergii | reverse complement strand
TTAAAGAACTCAGTAAGCCATTGCTTAAGTTCGACAGCCGGGCAACAGCTGAAAACTTGAAGTTGGAATTAAGGAGTCTAGCTACACACTGGGAAAAATTGAAAAATGCACCCTTGGAAGACTTCACCGTTAAAGATATGAATGATGAGGATGAACACGAGTCTTAGTAAATGAAGACAGTCATGAGATAATTGCAACGAAATGTTCATCATGTAAGAATTGTCCAGTCCGCTGTTACCAGATACTCACTAGGTACAACTTGTTAACTGATGCCTATCATTTAATTGGTCTAGTTTACAAGTATCTCCTGACCTTGTCAGTTACTCAAGTTTCCTGTGAGAGAAGCTTTTCTACATTGAAATTCATAAAAAATCGTCTAGGAAGCAGACTCCCATAGGAACACCTCCAGGAGTTTATGCTAATGACAGTAGAGAGGGATATATTAATGTCTCTCGATAATGATTTAATAATTGACAAAATTGCATCCAAGAGTGAACGATTAAAGAAAATTTTGATAATCTAAAATAAAAGTAATTCCTTTAGTTATGCCTGCATGTGTTTTATTTTTCCCAGAACTGTTTATCCAACCCATCACTAACATATATATATATATATATATATATATATATATATATATATATATATATATATATATATATATATATATATATATATATATATATATATATATATATATATATATATATATATATATATATATATATATATATATATATATATATATATATATATATATATATATATATATATATATATATATATATATATATATATATATATATATATATATATATATATATATATATATATATATATATATATATATATGTATATATTTCAAGATATACCTCCCCACTTATTTATATATATATATATATATATATATATATATATATCATCCGGCTTTTGACGAATATATATCATATGTTTAATATACATGTGGAAATAGTTGTTACCGTTTTCTGTAAAGGTTTTCTGTTCACGAAATCTATCCCGGCTATATGACCATAAACTATAAATCTCTCATTTAATTGTAGTTACAATAAGTGTATATTATATGATATATATATATATATATATATATATATATATATATATATATATATATATATATATGATATTTATCACATATTATATACAATAGCTACAAACGTCCTTTAATATCAATTATATAGTAATATATTTTCATATATGTTACGAAGGGGAATTTTTAGTTGATAATATATATACAGTACCATCTATATGTGAAAACAGAGGCTGATACTAAGGAAAGGCTCGCCAGGTCTTTGAACTCTTTGGTTTTGTGTGTGTGTGAAGCCTGTTCCAGGTCTTTCCGAGTTTTCATCAAATGTTTACTTTCATTTCAAGACATACCAGTTCCATGAACCAAAGTTTAGCTCCATCTTCAAGTTGGGTCTTATCTGGTCAACATCAAAAGTCCTGGGCCGAAATTTAGTCCCAGTCCGTCCCTGTATGTTATTGTTCGACACTGTATGCAATACTCAATATTCAGTGTTCCGGCTTTTGACGAATATTCCTCTTTTCACTGTGCAGATCAGTACAGGTTGTTTAATGCCAATAGTCATAGCATACAGTTTCTTGTGGAAAAAGTTGTTACCGTTTTCTGTAAAGGTTTTCTGTTCACGAAATCTGGGGGAACTGAAGTGCTTTTGGTTCACGGCTACTCGATGACCACTAAACTATAAATCTCTCATTTAATTGTCAGTTACAATAAGTGTATATTACATGTAAGAGTATATATATATATATATATATATATATATATATATATATATATATATATATATATATATATATATATATGTATATATAAGACCTATGCATGAAATAGTTGGCAGTAAATACATTACTTGGTTAAGTGCACATCGACTGTGCCCTGTGGGGAGAAATGAGTGGGTTTACAGCACCATATGATTCTGCAAGTGTGACACCATGAGCACCTTTCGATGCCCTTATTGATGGCACAACATCACGAGATTTCTCAAAAAAATAATTTGTTTGATAGTGACTTCATGAGATCAATTTCAGAAGTAATTCAGAATGTTTTGCTTGCACAACAAATGCCAGCTTTCCGCAGAGTTGGCTAAAAAACCAACCCTAAGGTTTAAATGCAATAGGCCTACCCTGTATGAAAGCTGACAACCTTTGCTTAACAAATGAAAATCATTAAAAACATAATACGTTCTTAGAATATGTTATACAATGCAACTCAGATAGCTCTAGTTATTCGTTGCTCCCTTTAAGTTAATTGTTCACTACCAGCAGTGAGCCAACTAATACTGTACACATGCACGCAAATTGCTAGACTCTAACCTAAGTGGCAACCCATTCTCTAAAGAATTTTTTGTATGACTGCTTTAACTAAGAGCTTGAAATAGTTGCTGTAAGAGTTGAAGCTCAATACAGCCTTGAGAACCAAACATGGGAATAGCCTACCTCCTGATATCACGAGGGCAAAGAACAGGTTGGGGGGACGCACCATTACGTAGAAGAAAACCTACTGTATAATTATACCCCGTGCAGACCAAAAGTCTTCTAGTTAACTCATGCGTTCAACAGGCCTCAGATTTGGCTAGCAATGCTAGCAACCCCTCCAGTAAAACTGGTGAAGAAGCGATAGTCTCGAATGTCACCAAGTACAGTACATGCAATTGCTCAATTGCTTGAAGGACATGGTCCCGGAGACGATCAATGATACAGTGATACATTGACTGTGGTAAGTCAAGGGATCAATTGACTTATGAAAGATTTTAACGCCAACAATGACAGTTCGCCGTTATCTGTGTGCGACGACAGTTACCTAATCTATGCACTTTCTATTTCACATGGAATTATCTTACTAATCAATTGAAATGGTCACAAGCAATCACTCTCTCCTGTAGTGAACAGATGAGCTATTACTGATTGTTGGTTGTTTGATGTTAATTTATGATGTTTATAAAAAGAGGAATCTGACGGTGGATCAAATCAAAGAAGGGTCTAAGCTCTTATATCAGTTTCTCGAATGTATTGCATCAAATATATACATCAGTTTCTGGAATGTATTACGGCAAATACATACAACAGTTTCTGGAATGTATTATGGCAAATATATATATATATATATATATATATATATATATATATATATATATATATATATATATATATATATATATATATATATATATATATATATATATATATATATATATATATATATATATATATATATATATATATATATATATATATATATATATATATATATATATATATATATATATATATATATACATATATATATATATATATATATATATATATATATATATATATATATATATATATATATATATATCAGTTTCTCGAATGTATTACTGCCAATATGGCAGCCTGCGTCAATAAAAGCCAATCGTAAGCATGAAGCACACCATACGAATCGTGACAGACAGGAATGGGTGTGAATTACAGTAAAAGAAAGTCTCGAACTTCATAACTGCCCGAAATCATAATACTCGATGATCTTACGTTTGGGAGCATAGTTTTTGTTTTCCGGCTTTCTTCAATAATGTTTCTTCAAAGCTTATGTATATTTTTATTGTATTAACTTGTTTGCTTAAATTCTTCTCTGGCTCTGAAATCGGGTAGCATTTTCAAAATCTAATTTTCTATTTTGAAAAAAATAATTAATGACTAACAAGTTTTGCATAAAAACTCTCAATAATTGATAAATTTTTATACGGCGAATGGAGGCTGCCAATCTCAATTACAGCAGATTAGTAACTAATTAACACTTTTCCCCGAAATTTCCAATAATTCTCGTTCCGCTCAACTAATCATTATGATTCTATTACCGTTATACAAGTCATTAGCAAAACTCAGTTTTTCGCCAATTGAAGTCGTTTGGTTGATTTAGGGAAATTTGTCCCCCTCAGATGGAATTCTGCCATTTTGTCATTTTGTGAATTCTGTAACTATTTTTCTTGGATAAAACTGAAGCACGGTGCATGAATCGATGTTTGATTATTGGTCTCTCGTTATTCATAATCCAGTTCTATACAAGAGTGGCGAAGTATTACACGAGACAAGAGTACAAAAGGTCAGTAAGTGAAAGACTACAAACTGCCTAAACAGTATTGTATGAAAGACATACGTTGAGAGAGAGAGAGAGAGAGAGAGAGAGAGCCACGCTGACAGACTCCGAAGTATGGATATTCTTGAAATATTTAAGCCTTTTTTTGTGAAAAAGCAAATACTTCTGAAAATGTAGAAATAATTATTGGAAATTAAGTTAACAGTTGATTACGAAAATTCCCTTGACCTGAGAATCATTTTTGATTAGTTAATTACAAAGTATCAAGTAGATAAATGATTAATAATAGCCTGGAGATTTCTAGGTAACGGACGTTCTTGAGGCTAGGAAAATAATGGTTTTCCCTGTACCAAATGAAAATCATTTTTACAAAGTAAAATTCTCTGAAGATCATGAGAAGGGGGAAAATACAGTAAATGAGAAGGTGAAGGGTAAGTGGTAAAGGGAGGGGGTGGGTGGGGGGGGAGGGCAGGAGACGGGGGAATTGTCAAATGTCGTCGTTAACAAGCAGAGATGTCGTCAAGCATCCACTGAAGGAAGATGGCACCTTCTAGTGGACATGGCGGAGAAAAATGGAAAATCTCCATAGCTTCCGGATGCTGAAGCAAAGAGAGAGAGAGAGAGAGAGAGAGAGAGAGAGAGAGAGAGAGAGAGAGAGAGAGAGAGAGAGAGAGAGAGAGAGAGAGAGAGAGAGTAATATCAGCAACTGTGGAGTCAAAGGAACGAGAAACAAAACGCAAAAATGGGCTATGAGAAAAGTGAAAACAACCCTGACAGCCAATAACTGGTGGAGAGAGAAAGAGAGAGAGAATAGAATTTAGGCCAAAGGCCAAGCACTGGAACCTATGAGGTCACTGAGCGCTGAAACGGAAATTGACAGTAAAAGGATTGAAAGGTGTAACAGAAGGAAAGCATCGCAATCGCACTATGAATCAATTGTTAGGAGAGGGTTGAAAGCAAGAAAGAGAATATGAAGAATATGAAAGGAGGTACAGTAAAAGGAACGAAAGGGGTTGCAGCTAGGGGCCGAAGGCACACTGCAAAGAACCTTAAGTAATGCCTACAGTGCGCCGCATGAGGTGCACTTACGCCACTACCCACCTACGGGGAGAGAGAGAGCCGTTGAAATATGAAAACATGACCATTATTGCAAAGAATGTCGAGTAATAAATATAAACGCTTTGGATAAATCAAAAACTCTTCCTTATTCTCTGTTTAGAGTACTTGCGAAAATACGATCAGAATTCAAGCAAAAATTCATATACTTGAATCATTCACAAAATTTCATTTTCGTATTTTTTTCTAAGGGTACAACGTCAAACTCGATAAAAAAGAAAGTGGAGGAGGTATAGCTCGAATAATTTTTTTTTATTACATTAACAATGATATACCCGCAAAATATAATAGTTCTGCTCTGCGTACTTCTGAGTTGGGTGAAAACATGCTGGATGGTTCCTTCTGTTAGTCAAGGCCAGCTTTTCAACACAGCCTCCCTCTCCTGGTGGCTATTCCAAATTGTATAATTAAAGTCTGTCGAGACGAGACCACCTCAGAGTTTGGGTGTCATTGAACTTTGGTAAGTGTTATCTCAAAAGCCAAAGTTTCTTTACAACATCCTGACTAGCAATGTCCTCATGAACTTCCGATAGGTAATGGCACAAGAGTCGAATGGTTTTCATCTGTTGCTTCCAAGGCGTGGCTACAATGATGAAGAGTTACGTGGAGCCCTGCTGTTACAGTGCTATGTTCGTCGATTTTTTTTTGCCCTAGGTCGGTCTGTTTACTAACTAAAGGTTAGAATCAATCTCGATAACACTGATCACTTTAAAGCAATCACGCCCGTAAATGTAAACGTGCTTTTAGACATCAAGGTTATACTGGTGAATAAAGTTTTTAGACGTGAATAAAGCTTAATGAGTCATGATGAATCATTGCACATACATTTTTATTTCAAGTACAGCTGCCTCTGACCAAGGAAGTTCGATTCCGGTGTCTCACTGGAAACTCGAACATACTTTTGGGTATTTTCAGATGGCCGAGTGGGCTTAGAATTTAATTTATAAGGACAGTGCCACCAATTTCCGGTTCATTCACTTTCAAACTCACACACGCACCTAAGTGTCAATGCATTTTGTTAACATATTTGATGCAGACCTCGTAGGACCCACCGCTTGACCTTTGGCCTAAATTTCATGATCCAATTCCAATTCATTAATCACATTCAAAGGTCACTGAACATGTCAGCCAGCCAACAGTAATGGAACTTATTTTGTGATAAAAAAACCTGCTAGTATACATATTTATTTTGTAAGATCGTATTCACATAAATGTTTGGTTTTCGTCCTAATTTTCCCTTTTAAGAACCTTTCTCCATCTTCTCCCTTTCCTCCAGAGATCCTCCCTCTTGTTTGAGATTCACAGCGTCTTCTCAAGGCCATCTTCATTAACGATGATCCCGACGAAGTTACATTTTCCTCTGGCCGCCCCCCCACCCCTCCGAGGCTCCAGTCTCCTCTGAGAGTCCGGTCACGTCTTCGTCATTATACGTAACATTTCCTCAGGACTTGGGGCCATTTTCAGCTCCCGGAGACTGTTCTCTGCAGGACTCTGAGGAGTCTTTGGATGGAACTCCTGCTGATGCTTTTGCTGGTGTCTTTTGATGGGTTCCTTCTTTATTTGGTGGCATAGTGAAGTGCTGTTGTATTTGCCACAAGAGACACTTCTTTGTTTCTTTGCCAACTTAGTTTTATTTGACTTGTTTTTAGGGTTTTCTTTATTTCTTTCTTCATGAGGCTGATCCACAGGAAGTTTCCAAGCGACGAGAAGTTTAAATAATGAGATGGATGTCTAAAGGAGTTTTGCGTTATACATTTTGTTCGCAGAGTTTCATTTACCTGTGTTTAATTATGATTTTCGGGAATAATCCAACTCAGTCCTTGTAAAGTGACACTTCTATTTATCCTAAGTATGAGATGTATAAAGGATACTGAGAGTTCCCAAATTATGCAAAGGAAATAGATATTACTATGCACTAAGAAGACAGCAATTATTGTGTTTTTCTATAACGCCAAACTTGGCTTTTTCACCCCAACTAGCATCAAGAAGGATACGAAAAGTTATACATTTTTTGGGGTTCTTTTCATCATCAATGATCTGAAAACTAGAACGGAAAAAAAATACAGGGAAAAATCATTAATTGAAATTCAACCATTAGGCATAATTCTCTCTGGTCAACTACGCTCTCAATAAGGAGTTTATTTATGAGCGGGGAAAAAAAAACGGAAAATTGTTAGTTTTCTCACATCTGCAGTAAAATGTCCATGTACCCCATATTTAGCTTTTTCCTTTTTCTCAAAATTCTCATATCTCACAATAAGAAACTGATCCACGCAACCTCTTCATTGTCTAAATGTACACTACTCTACTCCTAGCGATTCCTCGGTCATCTGTCATACTTTCTAGATCAAAATGCTACCTTACACCTTTCCTGTTGTACGGGAAAGGTGTAAGGTGCTTGGCCTTTAGCCTAAATTCTGTATTCTCTCTCTCTCTCTCGCTCGCTCTCTCTCTCTCTCTCTCTCTCTCTCTCTCTCTCTCTCTCTCTCTCTCTCTCTCTCTCTCTCTCTCCTGCCATTTTCACCCCTTCACTTTGTGTCCTGACGTCCTCTTATGCGGGTTTCCCCAGTCAACTCCTTCCTTTGACGTCCACTTTCGGATAACTCAAGAGCCCATCCCTAGGCGGCCCCCCCCACACAAATGCCCCCACTCCCTTATCCCACCATCCTCCTTTCGATATAAACCCGCTGTTGAGATTAATTCATTTCCTCTTCAATCATTTCTATCCCGCTGTGTTTGGCTCCTGGTTCGCAATCGCTTGATCTCAGCAGTTTAGGCCGCGAGCAAGTCTGCAGGCTCTGTCAGTTGTCAGTTCGTATTGGTAGGTGTTTACTTCTGCTGTTCAACTACACAGACATTCCATTGAAACTAATGAATTTGCCTAATATTCCTTTTAATATCACAGTTACATTTGTGAATGAAGATTGGAACACACCGTAATCTACTACCAGCCGGGTTCAATGGTGTCCTGACAAACATTTATATATTAAAACTGACAAGTCACTGCAAAATTAAAGACCCTTTTCATAATAGGGTGCGCTTGTTACCTGCTTGAAAAAAAGTATGTAGAGCTCCTCTATTCCTGACATAAACTGAATTAATTAATTTGTAATTATTTGATTTACTTGTTGTGTGGTGAAAGGATACCATCCAAAACCAATAAAGATGAGTTTCTACTCAAGTACGGTTGCTGTGTAACCTTTCAAAAACCCCAAGTTCGTAAATAAGTAAGTAAGGTTTCAAGGCATGGTTTCCCTCCTCACTCATATGAGAGCGGGGATCCTGGAAGACCGATCAGAACACAAAGTGTATGGATTCATAGTTTTTAAATTATGAAGGTTAATTTATGCCTATGTAAGAGCAAGTGTCACTTACACACGCACACACACACGCATACATACACACACACGCACACACACAAAAGCATTAATAAGTATCAATCAAAGTTGGCTTCTCTGGCATCGATGGGACCCATTGCCGCTGAACATATACACTATCAGTTTCATATTAATTTTGATTATGATATTTGGTGACAACGTTGCACTGAAATTCCATAGGATTCAACTCCATGGATAGTAAATATTGGCATGAAATGAGATTTTAGATAAGGTTGGGTATCAGGCTGCCTTATGGGTATCCTACAAGTGTGTAGTTCCGTAAAGCTGCTTTTCATGATGAAAAGGGCTATATATACGGATAATTATTGCTGAACGGTACATCTCTGGGGGTACAGCACTTCCGGCCAAATGTTTTGGTCTCTTTGGGTTCAAAATCTTTCTGAAAAACTTGAGTTTCTGGGGCGATCCAGTAACACCTCAACTTGCATTATTAAATTAGCTACCAGAAAGGACAATACCTTTTAAATACTATAAGGATATTATTCATTATTCTACTGTGAACATTCGACAATACTGACAAGGAAATCTTTTATCGAAGCACACACAACACACACACACACACACACAAAACCCGTAACAAAAGCCGGACGGGAGAAGTCTAGGGAAGAAGTAACATGGGTTCTATTCTAAGCAGTGGGAGAGACCCACCTCATTTATGACGGGGAATTTCTGACAAGACTTGAGGGCTGCAGCTCTTTATAACCTAAGGTAAAATGCGAGTGAAATAAAAGTGCTAAAGTATAAGTGGAGAGAGAGAGAGAGAGAGAGAGAGAGAGAGAGAGAGAGAGAGAGAGAGAGAGAGAGAAGCCCTTCAGTTTCAATGGTAGATATTTAAACGGATTAATGAATGCTCACGTCTGTTGTTTTTTATCCCTCATATCTCCCTCTCCCTCTCTTTCCTTAGACCCTAACAGCGACCCAGAATAGTCCACTAACAACTAGGTACATAATTCACTGCTTAGTTCAGCAGAGGCATACCGATTTTAGGGTATGATCCCCCAACCTTTATATTTTCCTTGTCTAGTTACGGAATCGAACTCTGGTTATTCAGTTTGTGAACTGAATGCTCTGGCATTGCGCTACTAGACCAAAGAGAGAGAGAGAGAGAGAGAGAGAGAGAGAGAGAGAGAGAGAGAGAGAGAGAGAGAGAGAGGGAGAGAGAGAGCGAGAGAGAGATCGCTGTACTTGCATATAAATTGTTACATATATCAGTATATATATATATATATATATATATATATATATATATATATATATATATATATATATATATATATATATATATATATATATATATATATATATATATATATATATATTAAAGGATGCTGATGACCTGCTGCCACCCCCGCCCCCACCCTGCCCCCTCACTCAAAATCATAAGATGATTGCATAAAGGTAATATTACTTCTCGCTGGCGCAGTCACTTAAAAAAAAAGTCAGATTCTACTGTGGTGGAAAAGAACCTTAATAGAAGCGGAAGCAATTTTCGCAGATGCTTCCTCCTTTCTTTCTCCTTTTACATTTTCCCTGTCCCTTCCCTCAAATACTTTTACATGAGTCACATCGCGAAAGTAAATGTCTCCGAAAAGCCATTGCTTGGGCGTGTCGTTGTGAGAAGGCGACGTGTATACAGGTTGACAACATTACTCGGCTGCAGAGTCTTCTGAGTGGCGCCGAGTAAAATGTCACCTTGATAATGCTAAGTTCACACATTCACGTATCAAGGCACGCATGCCCACGCACGGCCGAAATTTGTAAAACGTGACCATACGCGAGGTGAATAAGCCCTGCCCAACTGGATACGTGTCATGGGCTGATGTGCGTAAAGCAAGCGTATTATAGTGCGCTGCAAAAGTACGCACTGTGTAAGTGTGACGTGACGCTTACTGGAAGTGGCCCAACAAGCGGCGGCGCAGGCAAAAGTAGTGCGTTACTGGAAATGCTACACCCCTTGAATTGGTTTATCGGGAAACCTTAGGACATGGAGAGAGAGAGAGAGAGAGAGAGAGAGAATTTGGGAATATGAATGCTGTAATGTATTGTGGTGTAATGAGTGCCATTAAGCGGAACTACCTGGCAGCTAAGTTACCATATTACCACGACCTGGCTGGCGCGTGCTGCATGCTTTGGTATCCAGTGCTGCTGTCTCCCTTACCCTCCCGATCCGTTACTTACCCCGCACCCACCCCGGGCGGGCAGTCTGGTTTGCAATGGGTGGGTGGCTGTGTCATGTCTCCCCTAATGTCACCGGGGGACAAACAAGATCCACTCGGATTTTATTATTATAGATGATTACCAGTGTCATGTGACTAGGAACTTTTAACAACCGAACTTTTACCATCTCGCTTTCCTTTTAAGGACTTGAATCCAAGGGAGAAATAAATGAAAACCGTTCGCTATTTCTAAGCGGTCTCTAACTAGTCAATGAGAGAAAACTAGTGAAGAAACTTTGCATTCTCTGTCGCCAACGGATTTAAGATTAATATTCTACCCCATTTGCAGAAAAGTGCTCTTTTTGAGATCAGATATGATAAATTCCTTCCGTCAGGATAGTTCATAAGCGTAATCAGGTGAACAGTGGTTTGTGGCAGAGCACGTAACACCGACGTACGTATACTATATGTGTAACGTTGTGCGTTACTGAGTTACGTCAACGTCACGTTGTCCCCACGTACTACGGGGGTTAAACCCCAGCTATAAAAGGGCTGACAGTGGCATATGTGTGGCTAGTCACTGACATAACACCACAGCATCAACACATGCTACCAACCTGCTGAATCAACATGGAGGACATAGCTGAAATCCGTGAACTTATAGCTATAGCAAGTAGGGATAGAAGAGAAATGTTGCCGTTTGTCGTCGAATATGTGTGCACCGTGTTATTGCTGGAGATTGCAATGATTGCTGCAAAGCACACAGAGCAGAAAAAAAGGCGGTCAAGGAGGGTGTGGGCATGGCCGTACCTGCAGAAAAGGATGGAGCAAGGTCATTATGACAGCCTGATGAAGGAGTTGTTAACCCAAGCCCCAGACCTGTACAGAAATTTTACCCGGATTGACAGGGACCTCTTCAATGAAATTGTTGAACAAGTCACACTCTACATTCAGAAGAAAGTGACATTCTGGAGGAAACCCATTGAGCCAGGCCTACGTGTTGCTATCACCCTACGTTTCCTCGCTACAGGTGATTCATACAAGAGTCTGCAATACTCGTTCTGGGTAGCCCACAACACCATTAGTCACATTGTACCAGAGACCTGCAGGGATATTGTTGCTGCCTTCAGGGATGAGGAACTGCAGGTGCCACAAACACCTGAAGCTTGGCAGGAGGTTGCACGGGGTTTTGAGGAACGGTGGACTTCCCCCATGTAATTGGAGCTATATATGGCAAACATATTAGGCTCCGTAATCCTCCCCAAGGCGGTACACATTACTTCAACTATAAGAAGTTCTACTCCATGGTATTACTTGCAGTTGCTGATGCTTCATACAAGTTCCTATGCGTCGACGTGGGCGCCATTGGGTCAGATTCAGATGGTGGTGTATTTGCCCAGACCCGACTAGCCGAAATGCTGTTGCAAGAGGAAGCAAATCTTCCCCAACCTGATGCCCTGCCAGGTCAACCTAATGGCTCTCCTGTGGCCTATTTCCTAGTTGGTGATGATGCCTTCCCCCTGAGGAATTACCTTATGAAGCCCTACCCCAAAAGAGGCCTAACCAAGGAGGAACGGATTTACAACTACAGGTTAAGTAGGGCATGCAGGATGGTGGAGAACGCATTTGGGATTCTGGCAAACAGATTCCGAGTATTCCACACGGCAATATGCCTGAAGCCTGACCATATAGAGCCATTAGTGATGTCTGCATGTGTTCTGCACAATATGATAATAAGAAGAAATGCACGCAGACAAGAAGATCAGGAACACCCCGTCACACATGCCGTCATACCTCGTAGCTGGAGGAGTGGCCCGTCCTTAGGAGCACCCCTTTCAACCATGATCAGCAACACTGCAACGAGGGATGCAAAGGAACAGCATAACATGCTGAAAGAATATTTTTCATCGGCTGAAGGCTCAGTGCATTGCCAGGAGAACATGATTTACTTACTTTCCTGTATACTTGCTTCTTGTATTTACTTAAATGTCTATTCTTGCATTTGTTTTGGACTTATTTAAAATTCAGTAATGTATCATTTCAGGATTATTTTGCCCTCTTTATTTGTGTAATTCTATTTGTGCTAGTTGATTTAATAAAAGATATTGTTCAAATCCATGATATATTATTCTCATCAATACTTAGTAATTGGGAAGAGGATAGCACGAGACATGACATTGCAAATGTATATTTAATCAATATGAAACAAACATACATATAAATAAAAGAAAGAAGATGTAGTTATTTTGCCTTTGTAATAATTTCTTAACATGAATTCTATTCTGATATGATAATTCTATCTTTTTTGAAGTACCTTCTCTTAACATTGATGCTATTCTGATGTGATAATTCTATGTTTTTGAAAGTACCTTCTCTTAGCATTTACATTGATATTATTCTGATATGAAAATTCTATCTTTCTGAAAGTACCTTCTCTCCGATATTTGTGACATTGTATATGACTTGCTAATATTTTTCTGTTGTCGTTTTGCTTCTGTGCCCATATGTTACATAAAGTATTTTGAACTTATTTCCAATTCAGTATCGTATACTGAAATGTTAGTGTATTCAAGTTCATTTTGCCTTCTTTATTTGTGTATTTGTATTTGAGCTACTTCATTGAATACAAGATATTTTTCACATCCATGATATATTATTCTCATCAATACTTAGTAATTTTGGACAGAAGATAGAGCTAGACAGGATATTTAAAAAAATATTTATCTAATATAAAAAACAAACAATACTATACACATCAGCACATACACGACAAATAAACTAATGCTGGAGATTGTTTAGGAACGTCGTGTCGATCGACAAGTTGCTGAGGTCCTTTGGGGTCGATGTCACTGAGGGCCCAACCAGCTGCACCTGTAGGGCCGCCAGCTGCTGTGCAGTGAGCTGCACACTGCCTGAATGTGCAGGAAGTGGGCCCAACCGATGATGCTTTGCTGCCAGGTTTGCAGGCACTACAGGTGCCGGACTGTCCCCTGTCACTGCCAGGGTGTGGGGCATCAGGCTCCTCGATGCCATTGTGGCTCCCTCTTTGGAGGCATGGATGTATCGCTGAATGGCACCGAGGACTTCCATCTTCAGCGTCACCCTCAGGTGAGGTGACACCTCTGTGCAGTCATCCTCCACCTCTTCAAAAAAATTGCGCCAGTAGAGGACGCTGGAGTTACGCGGAGGTGGCTGGATGGAGGCCATCATATCCTCCCGGAGGACCTGTGCCTTGGTGACGGCGATGTTGAAAAGCTCGGAAACTTGTGTTTTACGGGCCATGGTGCCTGATGCCTCAGCAACCGGAGAGACCGAGGGCGTTGGTGTAGGGGCAGGAGAAGAAACAGCAGCAGCAGGCAGGTCAGGAGCTTGGGCAGGGAGGGCGGCAGCAGCATGAGCAGCCTGTAAAAATAGGAGGAACATATATGAGAAAATGGTATAAAATGTACATTGAATGCATGGAAACTATGTAATAACATTATATTCAGTAATAATCATGCATGGAAACACATTAAAACAGACATACCATCGGAAGTCCCAACATATTTAGCTTCCTTTGACGCACAATGTGGTGCTTCAGGAAGTGGAAGATGCTGAGGATCCACTTCTCCCGGTCCGTCAGCCGTCTGCCTGTCCCTTGGCCACTCTTCTCTGCTGTGAGCCGTCCAAAACGGCTCCTGAGGGATGTAAACCACATCCTCAGTTCACGGCCACTCACGGGAGGAACAAGCGACTGGCCCTTTTCTTCAAATGCCGTCCAGACCTTCACCTTGTCTTTGTAAGCTTATGACTGTTACTATAAAAAACTTCTAAACCAGGAAAATTAGAACCTGTCCGTTTTGATGTTACTCCTAATTTTAATGTTGAATTCAGGCTTTTACTCTAAATTTTTTATATAATGCTTAGAGTAATATGTAAAAAGCGGCTTCAGTTCCTTTTATAAAATTAAATTGCTATCCTGTAAATAAACACCAGTCCAAATATACTATCAACTGATTGGTCCTCAAGTTGGAAGCATATTTATAGGTCAATGACTTCAAGAATAAATGAAGAGATAGGTGTCAAAGCAACACAGGAATCTCAAAATCTGTAGAAATGGGAATGAATAAAAAAAAAAAAACCATGGCTTATGATGCCTAGGTGAAGCTGGTGGGATGAGGCGGGGAGGCAGAGTGGGCTCTTTGCTTCAGGCAAATGTAGACTGTGTTCTATGCTGTGGGTTAGGTCAGGATACACCCTCGCATTTCAAAATGTTTCCTATTCCTCCACTGAATGTCACAAGTACTGTGGTCACCACTTTGTTAAGGTGTGGTGGGGAGGGGTTATAGTAGGTTACAGGGTAGGTTTTACCTGCATAAACAGTGGTTTGTCAGTGAAAATGACTAAAAAACAATGTTAATGAAGTAGGAAAACAAATCTTTTCTTTTTACAAATTGTATGGATTAATACAATTTAAAATTAACTGTTAAACCATTACTATGCATTTTCCTACCACACATTGCAAAAAAAAAAATTAGCTACTGGCAAGATATAAATGAAGAGTATGAAGAAATCGTCAACAATTATAGACAAGTCCATAACACTTTTTCTCTCAACAAAATTTCAGCTGATTATCTGCTGTTAGGCTGAATGCAAGATACAGGGCTCAGCTTAAAACTAAGGTTTGTTTAAATACCTGTCGGCCAAGATTGCCTAAAATAAATATATCTATGGCTTGACATTCACCGAATGGCCTAAAGGGTAGCCTATCGAACGCCATTAATAAAGAAAATAACTGAATTTGCTGTGAATGTGTTAACATTTTTAAGGTAATTTGGATTAGCGTTCTGGCCATGGTCACATACATTGTTATTTCCACAGTAGCGGAGCGATGGAGAAAATCAAACGCATCAGCAAGCTATTTTAATTGCCATTTTACCACAGTGATAATTATGTTCCTACAACCAATAGGTGTTAATTAAAATAAATAAAAGGTCGTACCCTGACCTGGACCCTTGGGGGGAGGAAGGGCTGCTTAAAAGAGGTTCAGAGTCATATTCCAACAGGAATGCATCCTAACCTAACTTATCCTAAGGCCGTGCCACAAGCAAACTTACGAAAATTATGAGTCCTGCGAAAAGTGGAAAGAAGAAAAAATCTTTGAATAACTGGCAGGTAGTGTTATTTTTGGAGGTTTTAAGACAACTGAACTACTTTTCTTCTACACTAATTTTCGTTGAAGGGTCACACCGGCAGATAAAACTACTGCACTCTGCTCTACATAGCCTGTTCACCATTCCCTTCACTTAACCATAACCAAGGGGTCTGCAACCCAACAGCATCGCGTTGTAAAAGCTCTCTGTAACATCAGTCTAAGGTGGGCTGCACATATCTCATCCAGAGAACGTACCCAAACAGCCTATGATTCACCGTAGCCTAGAAATTTAATATCAAACCGTTTCAGAAAAAAAATGTCCACAACATTGTTGAAAGCTAAGGCTAGGAAGCAATGAATGTTCGTGAGTCCGGACCTAAGAAATGGTCAGCCCTAGGCGGACAGTCTATTCAATCTTATAACATCTCTCCTGTTTATTGTTATAAAAGGCGGAACATAATTTTTAACATTTAACCCTAGCGGTTGTGTATGCATAAGAAGAACTTCGATATTACCGTAAAAGCTGCTTCTTTATAACATAAACAGTAAAATATATTACCAGTAAAATTAGCAGTGGGCTGACACTGTTTTGTCTTGGAAGTTGGTTCCCGTAATGAAAACTGCCTCCCCGACACGTAAGACGTGTAACACTTTTATCTTATTTTTATAATTTCTTTCAGTTATATAAATATAACCTGAAATAGTAATGATACGCTAATATTTTATCAATCTAAAACTTCAATAAATAATGATGAAGTATTTAGAATAATTTTTTAAAACGAATAAGATCAAATCCAAATTTTCCGAAATATTTCAATTTTGGCTAAAAAAAAAAAAAAAGTCAAACGGACATTGATATAAAGATAGATGTAATTCACATAATCATTACCTTATCTTTTTAGAGCAAGCCAAGCAGCAATATTAATGATCTGATGTAACTGAAAGTGAGATTTTGAAAGTGTTTCTGTTCCTTGTGTGCAAGGCATCGATTTTAATCTTGATATTGATATGCACCTCCACAATGCAAAATGTTATTGTTTTAGTAAATATATATGATACTGAAATACAACAATTTATCAGGGCTAACGATTGTATGTTATACATTTTTGGCTAGAGAGAGAGAGAGAGAGAGAGAGAGAGAGAGAGAGAGAGAGAGAGAGAGAGAGAGAGAGAGAGAGAGAGAGCGCTACCGCTGAATTCAGCTATTTGCTCTTCGGTTTGATTGACTAAATAATTTTATTTCCAACTACTGTTGCCTTTGCTGCGTGAGTTGCATTCATTGATTTTTCATTTTTCAATGTTTATCACATGGCTAATAAAATAAATGACATTTTATTTCAAGAGGCAGATATTCATCAAAGCACTGTACCAGTAAGAGACTTTTAATGTAATGCAGTAACATATAATGATTTATAACAATTTCCAGTGTGAAACATTTCTCAAAAAAAAGTAAAATTCTTATGAAGGCACTTATTAGCTTTATCTGTGTCGAAAGTTGAAAATCAGGAACTGCACTTCTTAATTTTCTGAACAGAGCGAAAGATACTGAAACGAACCATCAAAGATAATGCCAAAATAAATAAATATATAAATAAAGCCAAAAATAAATATATAAATAAACGATTTAATAAATAAACGCAGAATAATCCTGGATATATAAAGAACTAGGAGTGAAAGACCAAAAAAAAAAAAAAATACTGGATGAAAAGTTATATTTTTCCAGACGATTTAGCAGGCAACTCATGTTAACCTATTCGGGACAAGCAATTTTACTCACGCCTTTAACATCTACCAGTTCCTGGAAACGTCTGGACAGGGCGCGTCTTTCTGACCTGATTTTAATCCGGGCTACCTACCTAATCTGGGTTCTTTATCCCGTAATTCTCCGTAGGTTTGACACTCTTATTCCTAAACTGACCACACTTCCAGAAGTCTTCATTCTTTTGTTATTTTGCTTTCGTTAGCAAACACGTTTCAAAGAATGTAAAATTTCATTAGTAATGAAAGGAAAATTGCATCGCTCAGGATCCACTGCGGCGTCCTTTAACTACAACCCGTTAAATTCAGTGCGTTTTGTGATAATTCAATTTGAAATCTTTAACACGCCGCCCAAGGCCATCATAACCGTTAGGGAGTGTGATGGCTACAAAAAGAGTCTTGTACGCTCAGACATCCATCATAACCGTTGGGCTGTAAAGGGTATTATGGTAAGTTCACTACGATCACGATATCAGGAGCGCGCATGTACGCACAGCGGAATTAGTGAAACTTGCGCATGCGAGAAAATAGGCCCCGCCCAACTGGATACGTGTCACGGGACGATGTGCACTGCGTGATGCATGTGTATAGTGCGCGCAAATGTAAGCACTGCGTAAAGGGTGACGGCTGACGAACAAAGCGGCGCAGGCAGAAGTAGTCGCATTGGCAGAGCACGTAACACCAACGTCGCGATATACACGTATGTGTTACGTTCATAACGTAACTGAGTTCGCAAACGTCACGATCTGGCCCCCACGTACTGCGGGGTTAAACCCCAGCTATATAAAGGCCAGCTGCACGTATGAGCTGTAGTCAATGCGTAATACCACAACGACAAGACATACTACCAGCTGAAGCAACATGGACAACATGGCTGAAGTCGTCAACTCCTCTTCTGCATGCGTGCGTCACGGATGGAGCCAAATTGTTGCCACTTGTCGCGAGTATGTGCACGTCGTATTGTGCTGGAGCTTGCAATGATTGCTGCAAAGCACTTGAGGCAGAAAAGGCGCCCAAGGAGGTGTAGGCGCGGCGTACCTGCAGAAAAGGATGGAGCAAGGTCGGTATGACAACCTGATGGCGGGGTTTGTCAGCCGAAGCCCCAGAGCTGTACAGAAATTTTGCGGATTGACAAGGACCTCTTCAATGAAATTGTTGAACAGGTCACCCACATTCAGAAGAAAGTGACATTCGGAGAAACCCATTGGAGCCAGGCCTACGTGTTGCTATGCCCCTCACGGCTTCCTCGCTACAGGTGATTCCTACAAGAGTCTGCAATATTCGTTTCGGGTAGCCCACAACACCATTAGTCTCATCGTACCAGAGACCTGCAGGGCCATTGTTGCTGCCTTCGGGGATGAGGAACTGCAGGTGCCACAAACACCTGAAGCGTGGCAGGAGGTTGCCGCAGGGTTTGAGAACGATGGAACTTCCACTGCGTAATTGGAGCTAGATGGGAAGCACATTAGGCTCCGTAACCCTCCCAAGGGCGATGCGCATTACTTCAACTACAAGAAGTTCTCCATGGTATTACTTGCAGGTTGCTGATGCTTCATACAAGTTCCTGTACGTCAGCATTAGGAGCCATTGGGTCAAGTCAGACGGTGGTGTATTGCCCAGACCCGACTGGCAGAAATGCTGTTGCAAGAGGCTTAAATCTTCCACAACCGGATGCCCTGCCAAGTCAGCCTAATGGATCTCCTGTGCCTACTTCCTAGTTGGCGATGATGCCTTCCCCTGAGAATTACCTGAAGCCCTGCCCCAAAGAGGACTTAGCAAGGAGAACGGATTTACAACTACAGGTTAAGTAGGGCCGCGGGGCGGTGGAGAAGCAGCCTTTGGGATTACAGCAAGCAGATTCGAGTATTCCACACTGCAATATGCTTGAAGCCCGCCTGATATAGAGCCGTGGTGACCATCACGTATTTCTGCACAATATGATCACTTAAGAAGAAATGCGAAGACAAGAGAGGAGTCAGGGCACCCTGTCACACATGCTGTCATCCTGAGTAGCTGGAGGAGTGACCCGTCATGAACAGCCCTTCCAGCCGTGACCGGCAACACTGCAACAAGGGATGCAAAGGAACAGCGTAACTTGCTGAAGGAATACTTTTCATCGGCTGAAGGCTCCGTGCACTGGCAGGAGAACATGATTTAGTTACTCATGCATACCGATTGTTGTAAGTACTTAAATGTCTGTTTCCTGCTATATATTTGGGCTTATTTAAAATTCAATAATGTATCAATTCAGGATTATTTTGCACAATAAATTTGTGTACTTTGTTTTGTTTTAGTTGATTTAATAAAGATATTGCTCGTCTGGCAAATATTACTCTCATCATACTTGGTAATTGGGAGGATAGAGAGCGGGACATGACTTTGCAAATTTATGTTTAATCAATGTAAAACAAACATGCATATAAATAAAAGAAGAAGATGTAGTTATTTTGCCTTTTAATAATTTCTTAACATGAATCTATTCTGATGTGATAATTCTATCATTTTTGAAGTACCTTCTCTTAACATTGTTTCTATTCTGTTCCTGTATTTATTTTGGACTTATTTAATAATCAATAATCATATCAATTCAGGATTATTTTGCCTGTGCATTTTGTGTACTTCCGTTTATTTTAGTTGATTTAATAAAGATATTGTTCAAATCCATGATATATTACTCTCATCAATACTTAGTAAATGGGAAGAGGATAGAGTGGGCGCGGCATTGCAAATGTATGTTTAATAAATAAACAAACATATATATAAAATAAAAGAAAGAAGATGTAGTTATTTTGCCCTTTTAATAATTTCTTAACATGGAATCTATTCTGATATGATAATTCTATCATTTTGAAAGTACCTTCTCTTAACATTGTTTTATTCTGAGGTGATAATTCTGTTCTTGAGAAGTACCTGCTCTTGTATTTACATTGTTGATATTCTGATATGAAAAATTCTATCTTTTTGAAACTACCTTCTCCCCGATATTTGTGACATTTTATATGACTTGCTATTTTGCCTGTTATTCATTTGCTTTGTGCACATATGTTACATAAAGTATTTTGAACTTTTTCAAAGTCAATAATGAAATGTTAGTGTATTCAGGTTCATTTGCCTTCTTTATTTATTATTACTTGCATTAACTCTTCATTGGGCCGATATTTGAGCAGAGAGATGAGAAAGCTAGACGCTGATATTGCAAAATATATTTATTTAATATAAAACAGAAACATACACATACGCATAAAAGCAAAAGGAAAAACAACAGTGCCTGCATTAGCTCTGTAAATTATTAAGGAATGTCGTGTCAAGCGACGGAGTTGCTGGGTCTTTGGTGTGGATGTCACCAACTGTGCTTGCAGGAGCGCCAGCTGCTGTGCAGTGAGTGCCCGCTGCTGCTGCGATACCGACAGGCTGGCAGGAACTGCAGGTGCCTGACACTCTGCTGTCACTGCCATGGTGTGGGTCATCATGGCCCTCGACGGCACAGTGGAGCCCTCTTTGGTGGCACGGATGTACCTTTGAATGGCACCAAGCACCTCCATTTTCAGGTGCAGGCCCAGCTGTTCTGACACCTGTGCGCACTCATCCTCGACCTCTTGAAAGAACTTCCTCCGGTAGGGACAGCGGGGGTTATGAGGAGGTGGGTCGACAGTCGTCAGCATATCGTCTCGGGGCCTCTGCCCTCGTGAGGCGACGTCGAACATCCGGGAAACTTGAGATTGTTTCCGAGCGTTGGTTTGTTGCTCGATCAACCCGGAGGGCGTGGGCGTCGGTGTCGGACCAGAAAACATGAGCAGGAGGTCAGAACTTGGGCAGGAGGGCGGCAGCAGGAGGTGGCAGCAGCTGGGCGGCCTGTAAAAGAGGGCGACATATATGAGAACATGGTATAAATGTACATTGAATGCATGGAACTATGTAATAACGTTATATTCAGTAATAATTATGCATGAAACACATTAAAACAAACATACCATGGGAAGTCCCAACACCTTTGGCTTCCTTTGTGCACAATGTTGGCTTCAGGAAGTGGAAAATGTTGGTATCATTTCTCCCGGTCCGTCGGCACGTCTGCCCGCCCCTTAGCCCTCTTCTCCGCTGTAAGCCGCCCAAAACGACTCTGGGGACATGGCCGTCCTCAGTTCGCCAGCCACTCACGGGAGGAACAAGTGATGGCCCTTCTCTTCGAAGGCCCTCCACACCTTGGCCTTATCCTTGTAGGCTGTGAGGCCCTTGTTATATATGAACTCAGCCTCATTCTCCAGCCACTCGCCAACTAGCCTCTCATTTTCCTCCGAGAGGATCACTGACAGGTTCTTCTTGCGGCCTCCTGTAGGGCCATCTCCATCAGGAGTGCTTTCGGTGTCGGCGTCGGCATCCCCCTCTTGGGCGTTGTCGTCGGTGGCGGCGGAGTCGCGTAGGCGAGGAGCAGGTCCTCTTCCTCCTCCTCTAGGTGGCTCTCCGTCACGAGCTCGTCGGCCTCGGCTGGCACAAGCAGCATCGCTGCCTGAAGGGACCATCAGCTTCAGGAGGCTTTGCGTAGGGGGCAACTCCAGCTGCCAGGGCTCCTGGAGTTCTCAGGGCCCCTTTCCTGGTCCTCTTCAGCATGGGTCCTTTGGGGATCTTGGCTGCTGCAGTGGACGGCGAAGGCGGAGGCGCGAGGAGATAGCAGCAGGATGCTGGCCGGGAAGCACTGACCTGGAAGCGCGCCGCCTGCCCTTTTATCCCAGGTCAAAGCGTTGTCACATCTCACGGCGGTTCGCGGGGGTGCGGCTTGGCGTTGCGCGTCTACTCCGCCATTCTGACCGTACGCCTGGTCTCCTGGGGCAGCGATGTGCCCCCAGGCTTAACGGCGTGGCAGCTGCACAGTCGGCCGCGGGTGGCGCCACGCTGTGCGGTCGGGCCCGCTACCTGACAATGACCTGGCCACCCCCGCGGGGTTTCGGAGCAGGCGAAGGTTCCTGCCCCCGGCGCGCCACTGACAGGTGGTCGTAACAAGTCGCGCCGCATGCTGCGCGTTTACACGAGTGCCACGGTACATTTACGTTGTGTTTGCGTTGTTTTTACGTACTCTCTGGCTCCGCCCCGTTCGTGGCCGTGCGTGGGGATGCGTGCCTTGATACGTGAATGTGTGAACATAGCATTATCCTAAAATCCCTCGCGAATGGATTGTTGCTTTAAAGGAGGATCTTTCTATAAAAGAAAAGGCCATTTCCTGACCAATGCGTAGGTAAGAAAAAACCGGATCAAACCAGGTGAAACCTTGTCCCTTTCTTTAACCCTTCGTTAGTACCCTGGGGTTGTTGGACACCCCACAATTTTTTTTTTTATTATAATTTTGAGTTGGATATACTGACATGGTCTATCTCCCAAGTACCTTCCTAAATAAGTGAGAAGATAAACTACTGAGAATTTCATAATCCCATTTCATACACACAGTTAGGGATATAAACATTTATTGTGGTTTAAGTGTGACATCACCCCATGGTACTAAACATACCATTCATTAGTTTTCTGGTTCAGCGTTATGTTTACCTGAAACTTGAACTTCCCTTACTTCATGATCCTTGATGAATGTACTTCAAAACAATTCCATAATAGTATTAGTTTCCCCCTTTCCATTGTATTTGTGTATTGTAGGAATATTACTTTCAAAACAATAAGAACTTTTAACTTTTTTATTTTGTGATATACAGCATGGATGACTATGAAAAGATATTGAAAGGATACAAAGGATGTTGGAAGAATGTGATAATCCAAGTGAACCTGATGATGACAGTGAAGGGAATCAGATTTAGTGGAAAGAGGATGAAGTTGTTTCTGATTTGATTGCCATGGTGATTCTGATGATCTACAAAGATGAACCCCCAAGAAAGTGCCAAGATGTGGTGGATGGCTTGGGAAAGATAAGAATACATGGTGGCAAGAAAAGGTACCCAAAACAGCATCTCGCACTCAGCCTCATAATATTATCCGAGAGAGACCAGGACCAAAAGGACTAGCACTGAATGCGAAGACACCTATTGATTTTGGGGACTCTTCATATCTCGAAATAATTGATCTATTGGTTCCAGAAGACTAATATTGTTATTCAAGAAAAGGCTGAATTATAAGCAATCAACTAAAGCAGAACAGTGATATAACGGAAATAGAAAGCATTTCTTGGTTTTAGTTCTCTTAACGAGGAATATATCATAGCAACAAGAATGAACGCTGATGATCCTATAGGTCCGATGGCACTGGTGTTGAGATATTTAGATTGACAATGTCACTGCATCGTTCCGTTTTCTTTTATGTTGTTTGTGATTCGATGATAAAGCAACACGACTTGCTAGAAGGGAATTTGATAAACTAGCCCCAATAAGAGAACTTTTTAGTATATTTGTTGAAAACTGTCTGAAGAACTATACTCCATCAGCGTTTGTAACCATTGACGAGATGTATAGCTTTCCGAGAAAATCTCCATTTAGATATACATCCCAAATAAACCAGCTAAATATGGAATAAAAATACAGGCATTGGCTGATGCTAAAACTTACTATGTTTGTAAAATGGAAATATATGCTGGCAAACAACCTGATGGCCCATTCAAGGTAGATAACTCATCAATTAGTGTAGTTACAAGGCTTATCTCTGAAATCTCTGGATCAGGGCGAAAATGTTACATTTGACAACTGAGTGCCACCACTTACCCACTTATAAGAAAATTACTTGATGAAGATAAGTTGACTGCAGTTGGAACTCTTAGAAAGAATAAACGCGAGATTCCTTTAGAATTCTTAGATGTGAAGAAGAGGGGTAGGCGTAGCAGCATGTTTGGGTTTTCAAATAAGATTACTCTTGTTTCATATGTCCCGGATACTAAAAAAAAGAAAAATGTTGTTCTCCTCAGTAGTATGCATCTTGATGATAAAATCGATCCAACCTCTGGTGATGATAGAAGCCAGATATTATCACCTTCTACAATGCTACAAAGGTGGAGTAGATATGGTTGATCAAATGGCCTGGAAGTATGACACCTCAAAGAACAGCAGACGTTGACGGCTGTTTTTACGTCTGCTGAATGTTTCAACAATAAATGCATATGTTTTATACGATCCACAAGTACAAGGAACAAACTAAAACGAAAGATTTTTCATAGAGAGCATAAGTATGCAACTCATTGAGATAATTTGAAGAGGAGAATGAACATACGTCTAAAAAGGACCTTAGAACAGGAATTGGAAGATTGTTGCCAAAGGTGCAGAAACTGCTGCAACCACGGAGACGCCAATGTTACGAAGCGCAAAAAGATGCGCATTTTGTGACAGGTCACGTGACCGTAAAGTCAAAACATTGTGTACAAGTTGTGGTAAACATGTCTGCAATGATCACAGCAAGTTGTCTGTTAGTTGCACAGCATGTGAAGGGGACCAATCAGGAGATGAATCAGACTAAAATAATCTATGTATACATTGACTATAATTTTTACGTGCAACTCAATATAAGAACAATTCTGTTATTTTTCACTCTTCTGCTCTTTTATACAAGTTCATATGTATTAATAACTGTTAATTGATATTGCCTTTGTTGATATGAAAAAAAATAAATATGTTTAATATATATTTTCATTTCCTTATCCCTGTAAGGTATGACGCAGATCAGTTAACTATTTTATGGGACTGGCCTGATCTGATACAAAAGTATTCTTCAGTATCAGCAAATGTAGATTTTCTTACTTATTGGTAACTATAAAAACTCACAAAGAAACATAATGAACATCATGTAATGATAAGGAACAGGACATGAAATTTAAGATTGGGGTGTTCAAATGCCCAGAACACTAACAGTGTTTCAAGCAGTGAGGGTACTAACGAAGGGTTAAATGGCAAATATTATATTACAAACATTAGAAACATCCCGGAAATGGATTCTTATGCCAAAAGGTCTCATCAGACCCTTCCCTTCACGATCTGCTTTTAATTCAGGCTTCTACCTCGTGGCTTCTTAATCCTTTAATTGCCCCTCCCCCTCCCACTCCGCTCCCGCATCCTCACGGATTGACAGTCTTACCAGCCTTATTCCCTAACTGACCGTAATTCCAGGGTCTCGCTTCTCTTGTTATTTTTCCTTACTTTTGTCAACATGCATCAAAGCATGTGGAATTCCACTGGTAAACAAAAGCAAATTGTGCTGTTTAGAAGCAACAATGATCCTTTAATTCAAACTCAAATTAAGTTCGATGGAATGCTGTGAGACTATTCCATTTGAAATCTCTAATATGGTCAAGGTCACGTATTGCCAGGACTGTAGCGGTTGCAAAAATCGTGGCCAGCACATTTTCCAAATCAACACTTAAGCGGATCATACCGGATGAGACTGTGTTAACAAATACACAGGTTTTCAGCACTACAAATGATAAATATAAATCTCCTTGCTGTACGTCTAAGTATTTGCTCAAATAAATATTATTTATATATATATATATATATATATATATATATATATATATATATATATATATATATTATATGTATGTGTATATATATATGCATATATATGTACATATCTATATTTCATATATATATATATATATATATATATGTATAACTTTATCACATCACCGTGATTCATATACAATCAGTAAGCTACAACCGTCCTTTAATATCCAATTATCAACTAAAAAAATCCCCTTCGGTAACATATATGAAATATATTATTTCCGAGGTAGAGCGAATTGGATATTAAAGGACGTTTGTAACACTAAATGTAACTCTTCTTAATGTATGTATATATATATATATATATATATATATATATATATATATATATATATATATATATATATATATATATATATATATATATATATATATATATATATATATATATATATATATATATATATATATATATATATACTGTATATATACTGTTAGGTGAAGAGATTTACTTGTACAACTGACAACGAAATTTTTCTAATGTGTGTTTACCTTGATCTAACAGCAACAACATCATATCTAAGAGAAAATGGAATATATGTATATGTATATATATATATATATATATATATATATATATATATATATATATATATATATATATATATATAATATTCCATTTTCTTAAATATATAATAACATTGTTGTTGCTGCTAGATAAAATCAGCATCACAAAATACTTCAATTAACAACGAAAATCTCTGCCACTAAACTATATCAGTAGCAACGCTGCTACATTTATTGCTGTCAGAATTCAGGCTATTACCAACAACGGACATCAACCAAATCACCATCCTGAATGCAAACTGGATGTGGCTTTTTCATCTTAGTTCTGACAATAATTTACACGTGACATTTTTATACTCTAAAATATTAAGTCTTAATATACGCGTGACATTTTTATACTCTAAAATATTAAATCTTAATTTACACGTGACATTTTTATACTCTAAAATATTAAGTCTTCATTTACACGTGACATTTTTATACTCCAAAATATTAAGTTTCAAGCACTATCGCATCCGACGGCAGGCTCCGTAACGATGCCTTTGGGTTCATTTTAGTTGATACATACATTCACTATAAACTACAAACAGGAACAAATATGTGATTTGATCGTTTATATGTCAAACCATATTTTAATCTGCTTGCATGGGTCATTTACGAGAGCTTATTGTGGATTCGAACCACATTATGACGAGAAATGAATTTCTATCACCAGAAATAAATTCCTCTAATTCTTCGATGGCCGGTCGGAAGAGTCGGAACGCTGGGCCAACAGCGATAACTAGCCGACTCTGCCTCCTCAATGAAGAACTTAACTACATTGGAAACAGTCTTCGTTTTCTATAGAAATATATAATCAAGAAGTACAGTCATATCTTATTACCTATGATAGTGAGGTTTGGCTGCTCAGCCCACGACGTCGGATGGATGAGCCATCTGAAACATCAGTGGGTCTAGGAAAGACAAAAGGACATTACATACCGTAAATTATTATTAATATATATATATATATATATATATATATATATATATATATATATATATATATATATATATATTATATATATATATATATATATATATATATATATATATATATATATATATATATATAATATATATATATATAACTATATATATATATATATGGAATTTTTATCACACCGTGATTTATATACAATCATGAAGCTACAAATGTCGCTTAATATCGAAATTCACGCTACCTCGGTATATCTCCGTTGGAGAATTGTCATGAAGGGGAATTTATATAAGTGATAAATGAATTGGAATCGTGGGGACACGAACCCGCGACGATAGCCTATTCATAACACACCTGATGTTTTCCTCCAGTGCGCAAGCTGATTGTATTCTGAGATTCCACTTCCTCACTCCATCACTCCACAATCAGTGACACCTGACCCAAAGGTACTTAAAGGATGTAGCTCTTTTTACTTCTGCCTGCTCTGAGTTGATGCTTCCCTCGTGGTCTCCTCCATTCATCATCATATATTCAGTTTTTGCTCTGCTTATCTTTAGGCCTCTGTCCTCCAATGCACTTCTCCACAACTCCAATTTCCTGTCTGCTTCTTCCTTACTGGTGGTCAGTAGCACTATGTCATCTGCAAAGAGTACACTCCAAGGTACCTGATCTTTCACTCCAGACACTATCACATCCATTACCATATAAAAAATATAGGGACTCATGGCAGAACCTTGGTGGAGTCCCACTTTCACCTCAAACTTGTCTGTTGTTCCCACTGAGCTTCTTCCCTGTGTTGTTGCTTCTCTATACATATCATTTACAATCCTCACATATTTTTTGTGAATCATTAAACCACGACTGGTCAGTGATATGGGTTCATATACAGTAGCTTTTCCTCTACTGTATATACCCAATCTCGTACTGTTATTTCCAATTTGTCTCGAGGCTATACCCAAACAGACATTTTAAGCGTTAAAGGGAACATATAGATATATTACAATGGCTGGGGGCGTCTATACAACACTTATAGATTTAGTTCCAACTATATGTGAAACCTCTCTAGGAAAATAGCCAGTGGATTGTCAGAAATGGAAAGACTGTGTATGCATTTACCTTCATCCGTCACATGAGGCTTTTTGAATTCCATGTCCCTGGAGCAGAGGGTCCTCTGTCAAATTATTAATGAACAGGAACAAATTGGTAACAAGGGAGTGGGTAGTGGACAATTCCACCAGTCAGTACTAAATTGGGTGTCAACAGTTTTCAGCAAAAAACGACAGTTTTATTCAGTAGTTTTATATATATAAATATATATATATATATATATATATATATATATATATATATATATATATATATATATATATATATATTATATCATTTTTACCCCCAGGCAGTTTCAGGAGTTGATACAACACAATTTTTTTCCAAAAACGACTTCAAACACCCATCCACATGACCACTGAATATTGCTAACAAGTTACAAATAACTTTATTTCTAATCAACTGGAGTAGATAAATCCCTGACAACAGAAGAAACAGAACTGCATGCAGTGTTCCCAGAAGCAGTTACCCAAAACAAACAAACGAGGCCAAAAACCCTCGGGGCAAAATTTACTTTTCCTTAACAAGTGGCACCTAATTGGGAATGTCCCTTCTCTTTAATGGAAGATACACACGTCGGGGGAAGCCCTGAAATAAATAAGGTTAGATAAAAACAAAAACGCGATTGAAGAGTGAAATTGCGTCAGGTCCTTTAGAGGAAGGAGAGGGAAGTAGGGTAGGAGGATGCACAGAGGCAGATGCTTCCGAGCAATTAATTAGACTGAAAGCGGGATCTTTCACGTCAGTTGCACCAGAAATTGAATCTCTCACGGCTGAGACGAGAGTTTGCTTTAGACTTTCTTCAAGCGAGTGAGCGGTCATCAACTTGTAGGCAGTCTATTTCTCACAGAGGCTACAGACATGCTACTTGATTCAGTTTCACTTTAAATAGAATATTCCCATTTGTCAGAATCAGCCATTTTTGCTGCTGCTTCGTCTGATACTAAAAAATGACAGAGTATATAATGGTTTTTCTTACTGAGGTATTATTGGTATACACAAGTCCTTTCTGAAGTTAATTGTGCAAATTTCAATATATCGTTTGCCCACTCTTTTGGGTCAGTTTTCATGTTACTTTTGACTCAGGAAGTTTTGCCTTCTGAATTCCTACTGACTCAGCGAAGTTGTACCTTCTGACTGCCTACTGACTCAGGGAAGTTGTACCTTCTGACTTCCTAATGATTCAGGGAAGTTGTACCCTCTGACGTCCTACTGACTCAGGAAGTTGTACCTTCTGACTTCCTAATGACT
>NW_027100723.1:465179-467679 GCF_040412425.1 Macrobrachium rosenbergii | reverse complement strand
AAACTAGGCAGCCGTTCGAATCCCACTGGTGACAGTCGACAACAAATGCCATTTCAAATATATTAATTTATTTTGAGACAACATGACGAACATCAGTGTGGATTCTGGGTTGATGTTGAGACGTAAGATTCCGATGAAATGTATCATGAATTCATCCAGTTAGGCTGTTTGCTTACTTCCATAAACTTAAGTCGTATTCAGCAATTACTGTTTTTTTATTACAGTTCCCAGTTTTCAAAATGTACACCTTCCTTGGTGTTATTCATATCAATAGTATATACTGTATATACCTTTCCTTATGTACTGCTTTGCATAATGCACGTTCATTGGGAGTGGAGTCGCTTTTCGAGAGAGGAATTTAATGATGGTGAAGACTCTCTCTCTCTCTCTCTCTCTCTCTCTCTCTCTCTCTCTCTCTCTCTCTCTCTCTCTCTCTCTCATTATCTGCATTAACACGAACAAATGATTTCCGTAATCGCGACACTGCCTGACAGAGATTCATAAGTCATAATTAATCATAATTAATTTCCGTTCCAGCATTGCATACTGACAAGTTACCTATTTGATTGACCTATTAATAATATTATTTATTAAAGTTCCAGTCAAAATAGATAAAAGTATAAAACAGAACTATGAGCGCTATCTCTCTCTCTCTCTCTCTCATTAAGCATTCACGTCTCTCATTAATATAATTAGAACGGAACAACCTCTCGGAGGCTCTCTGTATAGATGGTAATGTATTTGGACGGAAGAATTGTTGTTCATTTCAGTATGTATTGCATTACCCATCATGTAATAATAATAATAATAATAATAATAATAATAATAATAATAATAATAATAATAATAATCATCATCATCACATCATCATCATCATCATCATCATCACATCACATCATCATCATCATCATCATCATCATCATCATCATCATCATCTTAACTAAAGGAAAATTATTTTTAATTTCAGATGTACATTACGTACGAATAATAATAATAGTAATAATAATATTATTATTATTATTAAGTATTATTATTATTATTATTATTATTAGTATTCTTCTTTAATAATAATAATACAGAACAATGTGACAATTGTCTACAAATGCAAATTTCGTACAGACCTCAAAGACAATTGCATAATAAATATTAGAATATGAATAATAATTTTGTGCACAGGATATTGTTAATATTCAATATTATTGAAGATGGTAATAACTAGAAATCTGGTCATTCTGTACCACAGCTACTGGAGACCATCTTCATCACTATTCAAATATAATAGTCGCAAATTAGGAAAGAGAGAGAGGGAGAGATGAGAGTGTCTTCAACATCATGAAATTCCTGTCTCAAAAGCGACTCCAATCTAATGAACGTGTGCATTATGCAAGAAGCAATATATATATATATATATATATATATATATATATATATATATATATATATGTGTGTGTATGTATGTATGTATGTATGTATGTATGTATGTATGTATGTATGTATGTATGTATGTATGTATGTATGTTATATATTGCAGAAGGAGTCTACAATGGATATAATTCAACTTTTAATTTTTCTTTTAATGAGAACTTCAAATCATGAACAAAACAAAAAGGAATTTCTGAATACGACCTAAGGTCAGAAGGTACAACTTCCCAGAGTTGGAAGATACAACTTCCCTGAGTCAGTAGGAGGACAGAAGGTACAACTTCCCTGAGTCATTAAGAAGTCAGAAGGTACAACTTCCCTGAGTCAGTAGGAAGGCAGAAGGTACAACTTCCCTGAGTCAGTAGGAGGGACAGAGGTACAACTTCCTGAGGTCAGTAGGAAGGCAGGAAAGTTACCCAACTTCCCTGGTCAGTAGGAGGACAGGGTACAACTTCCCTGAGTCAGTAGGAGGACAGAAGGTACAAGCTTCCCTGAGTCAGTAGGAGGACAGAAGGTACAACTTCCTGAGTCATTAAGAAATCAGAGAGGTACAACTTCCCTGAGTCAGTAGGAGTCAGAAGGTACAACTTCCTGAGTCATTAAAGTCAGAGGTACAACTTCCCTGGAGTCAGTAGGAAGGCGGAAGGTACAACTTCCTGAGTCGGTAGAAAGTCAGAATTACAACTTCCTGAGTCAGCAGGGAGTCAGAGTACAACTTCCCTGAGTCAGTAGGAAGTCAGAGGTACAACTTCCCTGGTCAGCAGAGTCAGAAGGTATAACTTCTGAGTCAGTAGGAGTCAGAGGTACAACTTCCTGGTGTTAGGAAGTCAGAAGGTACAACTTCCTGGAGTCAGTAGGACGTCAGAGGGTACAACTTCCTGAATCATTAGGAAGTCAGAAGGAGTACAACTTCCTGGTCGATGAGCAGTCAGAGGAGTACAGCTTCGCTGAGTCGGTAGAGATTCAGAACCGCTTCCTGGATCCAAAAGTACCATGAAAACTTACCCAAAAAGAAATTGGGCAAACGATATATTGAAATTTACATTAATTAACTTCAGAAAGGGACTTAGGTATACCA
>NW_027100723.1:402679-457679 GCF_040412425.1 Macrobrachium rosenbergii | reverse complement strand
CGATGCTGTTGTGCTGCAGCTCGAGGCCGACGAGCTCGTGACGGAGAGCGACCTAGAGGAGGAGGAAGAGGACCTTGCCTCGCCTACGAGAGCGACCCGCCGCCGCCACCGACGACAACGCCCACGAGGGGATGCCGACGCCGACGTTCAAAAGCACTCCTGATGGAGATGGCCCTACAGGACGCAGCAAGAAGAACCCGTCAGTGATCCTCTCGGAGGAAAATGAGAGGCTAGTTGGCGAGTGGCTGGAGACCGAGGCCGAGTTCATATATAACAAGGGCCTCACAGCCTACAAGGATAAGGCCAAGGTGTGGAGGGCCTTCGAAGAGAAGGGCCAGTCACTTGTTCCTCCCGTGAGTGGCCATGAACTGAGGACGTGGTTTACGTCCCTCAGGAGTCGTTTTGGGCGGCTTACAGCGGAGAAGAGTGGCCAAGGGCGGGCAGACAGCTGACGGACCGGGAGAAATGGATACTCAACATTTTCCACTTCCTGAAGCCCACATTGTGCGTCAAAGGAAGCCAAAGGTGTTGGGACTTCCCATGGTATGTTTGTTTTAATGTGTTTCCATGCATAATTATTACTGAATATAATGTTATTACATAGTTTCCATGCATTCAATGTACATTTTATACCATGTTCTCATATATGTCGCTCCTCTTTCTACAGGCTGCCTGTGCTGCTGCCACCCTCCCTGCTGCTGCCCCCTGCCCAAGTTCTGGACCTGCCTGCTCATGTTTCTTCTGGTCCGACACCGACGCCCACGCCCTCTCCGGTTGATCGAGCACACCAAGGCTCGGAAACACCAAGTTTCCGAGCTGTTCGACGTCGCCTTCACGAGGGCAGAGGCCCTCCCGAGACGATATGCTGACGACTGTCGACCCACCTCCTCCATAACCCCCGCGTCCTCTACTGGAGGAAGTTCTTTCAAGAGGTCGAGGATGAGTGCGCACAGGTGTCAGAACAGCTGGGCCTGCACCTGAAAATGGAGGTGCTTGGTGCCATTCAAAGGTACATCCGTGCCACCAAAGAGGGCTCCACGGTGCCATCGAGGGCCATGATGACCCACACCATGGCAGTGACAGCAGAGTGTCAGGCACCTGCAGTTCCTGCCAGCCTGTCGGCATCGCAGCAGCAGCGGGCACTCACTGCACAGCAGCTGGCGCTCCTGCAAGCACAGTTGGTGACATCCACACCAAAAGACCTCAGCAACCTGTAAACTTGACACGACATTCCTTAATAATTTACAGAGTTAATGTATATACTGTTGTTTTTCTTTTGCTTTTATGTATGTGTATGTTTCTGTTTTATATTAAATAAATATATTTTGCAATATCATGTCTAGCTCTATCCTCTGCTCAAATATCATGTATTCAATGAAGTAGCTATAATGCAAGTACACAAATAAAGAAGGCAAAATGAACTTGAATACACTAACATTTCATTATTGACTTTGAAAAAGTTCAAAATACTTTATGTAACATATGTGCACAGAAGCAAAATGACAACAGGCAAAATATTAGCAAGTCATATAAAATGTCACAAATATCGGGGAGAAGGTAGTTTCAAAAAGATAGAATTTTCATATCAGAATATCAACAATGTAAATGCTAAGAGCAGGTACTTTCAAGAACAGAATTATCACCTCAGAATAAAAACAATGTTAAGAGAAGGTACTTTCAAAATGATAGAATTATCATATCAGAATAGATTCCATGTTAAGAAATTTATTAAAAAGGGCAAAATAACTACATCTTCTTTTTCTTTTATTTATATATATGTTTGTTTCATATTTATTAAACATACATTTGCAATGTCATGGCCCACTCTATCCTCTTCCCATTTACCAAGTATTGATGAGAGTAATATATCATGGATTTGAACAATATCTTTTATTAAATCAACTAAAATAAACGGAAGTACACAAATGCACAGGGCAAAATAATCCTGAATTGATACATTATTGATTATTAAATAAGTCCAAAATAAATACAGGAACAGAATAGAAACAATGTTAAGAGAAGGTACTTTCAAAAAATGATAGAATTATCATATCAGAATAGATTCAAGTTAAGAAATTATTAAAAAGGGCAAAATAACTACATCTTCTTTCTTTTATTTATATGTATGTTTGTTTCATATTGATTAAACATAAATTTGCAAAAGTCATGTCCTGCTCTATCCTCTTCCCAATTACCAAGTATTGATGAGAGTAATATATCATAGATTTGAGCAATATCTTTTATTAAATCAACTAAAACAAACAAAAGTACACAAATGCACAGGGCAAAATAATCCTGAATTGATACATTATTGAATTTTAAATAAGTCAAAATATAGGCAGGAACAGACATTTAAGTAATTACAACAATCAGGTATGCATGAGAGTAACTAAATCATGTTCTCCTGCCAGTGCACGGAGCCTTCAGCCGATGAAAAGTATTCCTTCAGCAATTTCGCTGTTCCTTTGCATCCCTCGTTGCAGTGTTGCGGTCACGGTTGGAAGGGCTGCTCCTAAGGACGGGTCACTCCTCCAGCTACCAGGGATGACAGCATGTGTGACAGGGTGCTCCTGATCTCCTTCTTGTCTTCGTGCATTTCTTCTTATGATCATATTGTGCAGAACACATGCGGACATCACTAATGGCTCTATATGGTCAGGCTTCAAGCATATTGCAGTGTGGAATACTCGGAATCTGTTTGCCAGAATCCCAAAGCGTTCTCCACCGTCCTGCGTGCCCTACTTAACCTGTAGTTGTAAATCCGTTCCTCCTTGCTAAGTCCTCTTTTGGGGTAGGGCTTCATAAGGTAATTCCTCAGGGAAGGCATCATCGCCAACTAGGAAGTAGGGCACAGGAGATCCATTAGGTTGACCTGGCAGGGCATCCGGTTGGGGAAGATTTGCTTCCTCTTGCAACAGCATTTCTGCCAGTCGGGTCTGGGCAAACACACCGTCTGACTCTGACCCAATGGCTCCTAATGTCGACGTACAGGAACTTGTATGAAGCATCAGCAACTGCAAGTAATACCATGGAGTAGAACTTCTTGTAGTTGAAGTCGTGCCACCGCCCTTGGGAGGGTTACGGAGCCTAATGTGCTTCCATCTATAGCTCCAATTACGTGCGGAAAGTTCCACCGTTCCTCAAAACCCGTGCAACCTCCTGCCACGCTTCAGGTGTTTGTGGCACCTGCAGTTCCTCATCCCCGAAGGCAGCAACAATGGCCTGCAGGTCTCTGGTACGATGAGACTAATGGTGTTGTACTCAAGCGGGCTACCCGGAACGAATATTGCAGACTCTTGTAGGAATCACCTGTAGCGAGGAGGCGTGGGGTGATAGCAACACGTGGCCTGGCTCAATGGGTTTCCTCCAGAATGTCACTTTCTTCTGAATGTGGGGTGTGACCCGTTCAACAATTTCATTGAAGAGGTCCTTGTCAATCCGGGTAAAATTTCTGTACAGCTCTGGGGCTTGGTTGACAACTCCACCATCAGGTTGTCATAATGACCTTGCTCCATCCTTTTCTGCAGGTACGGCCACGCCCACACCCTCCTTGGGCGCCTTTTTTCTGCCTAAGTGCTTTGCAGCAATCATTGCAAGCTCCAGCAATAACATGACGTGCACATACTCAATGACAAGTGGCAACAATTCTGGTCTATCCGTACGTGCTATAGCTATGAGTTGACGCATTTCAGCTATGTTGTCCATGTTGCTTCAGCACGTTGGTAGTATGTCTTGTCGTTGTTGTATTACGGCATTGACTAGCTCACATGTGCAGCTGCCGGCCTTTATATAGCTGGGGTTTAACCCCGCGTAAGTACGTGGGGCCAGCGTGACGTTTGCGTAACTCAGTTACGCAGGAACGTAACACATATCTGTATAAGTAAGTTGGTGTTACGTGCTCTGCCACGCACTACTTCTGCCTGCGCGCCACTTGTTCGTCAGCGTCACGTCATAATTCTACGCAGTGCTTACATTTGCGGCGCACTATAATACGCATGCATCACGCACATCGTCCCGTGACACGTATCCAGTTGGGCGGGGCTATTTTCTCGCGTATGCACAAGTTTCACCAATTCCGGCTGTGCGTGCATCAATTTATGATACGTGAATGTGTGAACTTACCATTATGCGCACACAGCAGACGCACACACAGCCTTTTAATCTGAGACTCACCAGCGAGCCAGCGCCACCAAACGGCTGTCCCCGGAAACTGGCAGCTCTCTCTCTCTCTCTCTCTCTCTCTCCTCTTGAGTCTTTCCCGTTTCGCACTTAAGTTTTATAATTAAAAATTCTTGCTCTGCCTCCCTTATATTAATTATATTAGTTTTCACTATAACAGACAATAAAATAACTTACAATCAGTGCTGGTAAAAACACGACAAGTTTTCTGACAAATGTCTCGGCCCTTTTCTTTTCCTCATGATGAACACTGCACCTCCTGCTAATAACCAGGGCCTCTCCTCCCTCCCTCCGTCAGAAGTAACTTCAAAAAGCTTCTTTAGTACACCAATGCAAGTCATTTATCAGTGTCTTACCTGAGTTTACAGCCATGCTTCCAAAGGGAAGAAGTCGAGCCTTCCTTTGTGCCTTCTTTTTCGTCACTTTAGTGGCTAAAAAATAAATACAACAACAAGCAATATATATATATATATATATATATATATATATATATATATATATATATATATATATATATATATAGATAGATAGATAGATATATGTATATATATGTGTGTGTATACACACACAAGCACACACACACACACACACACACACGCTCGAGATCAAACATGACCTCGAATTGCTTAAGTAAAAGTATTAATATTCAGATAGAAATATGGAAAAGTGTAGAGAGAGAGACACAGACAGACAGACAGACAGACAGACAAACAGGCAAGCAGAGGGAGAGGGTACAAAGGCGGCGACAGAGATAGGGACAGGTGAGAGAGAGAGAGAGAGAGAGAGAGAGAGAGAGAGAATTGCTCTGCGTGTGTAGGTCAGCATAGCCTGTGCTAACAGTGGCTTGCCTAAGATATGCTGACTGGTGTTATCCTAACATAGGCTAACCTGTATTTGTCAGGTTATGATAACCGCCACGAGTGTCTGCCAACATGTTTTTACTTATGAATGGTTAGACTAACTGTTGGCCCACGCAATTTGGGTTATGCTAACCTCAGCTACCTGGGCGAAGCTAACATCGGTTGGCATGAATTCCAGTATTAACGATTATGCTAATACAGGTTATCACAAACTAGGTTAGCTTATAATATCCTAGTTTAAGCTCGTTTGGGATAGCTAGGTTATGCTAACCTAGATTTGCATCGGTTATGGAATAAATCAGCTGAGTGCAAACACATCACAAGGTGATCTCTGGAAACACTATGCAGTGCATGCAGAGCTTCGTGTGGGGACACTTGGAAAGCTCTCTGGGAAGCTGAATTTCTCGTGTTCATCACACAAGGGAACAAACACCAAGGTCCAGTTCGGGTCCATTCCTCCTCCTCCTCCTACAGTAACCTTCAGAACGTCAAGGACTTTCCCATGAGCTCCCTCCACAAGTCCGTTTGACTCTGGATGATAAATCAATGTCATCACTTTCTTTATATCCAAACATGCACAAATGGTCTTCAAGAAAGCATTATAAAACAATCATAAAATACCTTTGGCCATTTTTGTACCGATCTGCCCACCTCTGATGGTGGTCACGATGAATGACACCTTCCTTCAGTTCTCCTTGCCAATATATTGCTCTGGATGGATGGGACACAAGAGTAGATAGAGGCTCTTCTGCTGGTTTAGAGTCTCTCTCTCTCTCTCTCTCTCTCTCTCTCTCTCTCTCTCTCTCTCTCTCTCTCTCTCTCCCTAGCGCTTCCTTTCACGTAACACACCTATAGCGGCTGTTGCTAGCTAGTTATTATAACTAACTCAAAAACATGGCTAAACAGTTGGGTGTGCATGAGATAAGTACCGGACGTTCATGTCAACATACCACCTAACAGCATAACAGATCTCAACTTTCAACTAATTTAGTATCATATGAGTTTCTTCGCTTTGAATGACTTCGATGCTTCATCTGCTCCTGTTCATTGTATTGGCATGATCCTTTCTAGGGTCTCTTGTTTTGCTTGTTCAAACACCATGACTACACCTGTTCATTCATATTCAGACATTAACAGAGTTGCCGAGACATACCAGTGTCTAGGATCTTTTTAACCTGAAGGAAAGCCCAGTGAATGGCTGAGCTGAAGTCCACGTATCTCGACCTCGTCACTGGAAAGACGTGTCATCAAGGCATTTGGCTATGGATGAAAGTCCGACGTCTGTTGAGGTCACCAGATATTAAATGTCGTTACAGAGAAACATTGCATAATATCGAATTTTATTGTGGACCAATTACAAGACAATTATAACAGTGCCGTGCTATGAATCGAAGCGTTTGGCAAATTCTCCTTAAATTCGACGGCTTTCTCTGAATCGCCGCTTTATAAGTAAGAGCTGCAAGTAATTAGGTCACAAACCTTTCATGAAGACGGCAGATTTCAACACATCGAAATAGTGATTGTCATGTGAATACGGGTGTCATTACAGTGACGTGAGTATTAGTATGCAAACCAGCCATTTATGCCTTGTTTCAAACTGTAACCCACAGCATAAATAATCATGATAATGTATGAGGGGAAAGATTTTTTTATTAAGAGAAAAAATACGCCGTAGACCACACAGTCAAGTACCTGAGTATGTCATGCATTATAAAGGACGGAATCTGTGGAAACAGAGAATGCCTGAACAATTTCTGTTTTTCTGTCTGTAGAATCTGTGGTGTAACGCCACAGCAGAAAGACCATTCGAGTTCTAAGAAGAAGATTCAACCAACACACGACATCCCTCTTTCTCTGAAATATATTTCGACCTTGTCACGATTATCAACAGCCTTGGAATAATAACCTTCGTGTCCATCTTCGCTGGACACCCAGCAAGACTATGTAACACTTGATACAGACTATCAATAGACGTTTTACATCTGTTATTACGCAGATATCTAGAACTCAACATGTGTTGCTATAAATGTTAAACTAATCTTTTTAGTACCTCTGTCGACAGCCGTAAGAGACGTCACGATTTTCCTTGGAATGGAATCATTCGAATGTTTGATAATATGTGATTTGTTTCCCTCGGAGGACGAGGCATTGTTCCAACTAATCTTTTTTATCATCCTCTTCAGTTCCCTCCTTGTGATCAACACTCAAGTTGGACCCACATGATCTTCAATGTCATTTCTTCTCCAAAGGTTGCAGCTACAAAAAATGCAAGTCAGAGTTGTGAGAGAGAAAAAACCCATACGTGAACTGGTTCAGGGAGAGAGAAATAGAAAGGTTCAGACCTAAACGCGTTTTACGAAGGAAACGTCTCGGAATGAAACGGGGGAAAAACAAAGCTGGAGCTGGGGACGGTTCACACCAACACCTGAAGCTATGCTTGCGGAAGGCTCCTAAAAAAGTTAAGTATACCTTAGTTTAACCAGACCACTGAGGAGCTGATTAACAGCTCTCCTAGAGAGGGCTGGACCGAAGGATTAGACTTATTTTACGTGGCTAAGAACCAATTGGTTACCTAGCAACGGGACCTACAGCTTATTGTGGAATCTGAACCACATTATAGCGAGAAATGAATTTCTATCACCAGAAATAAATTCCTCTCATTCTTCACTGGCCGGCCGGAGATTCGAACGCGGGCTCAGCAGAGAGCTAGCCGAGTACGATATCGACCCATCCAATGAGGAACTACACGGAAGGCTCCTGCAGCGTAGGTTCAGTCTCTAGGACGTTGCTGTCACTGCAGGTGCAGCGAGCGGCCTGTCCCTTGCTCCCGCAGCTCTTTAGTGCCACTTGAACCTTTCATGACAGAAATATATAAGCAGAGTGGAAGATTCTTCTTAAGGTATAGGAGACACAGCCAAACGCCAGCCCAAATTCTAATTGGAACCGCGTTGGTTTAATACTGTATGGCAAGAAAAGTCAGTCGGCCAATATCATGACACGATAAAGCAGCTCGATTAAATACGAAGATATATCTGATTTTGTCATCTGTCACAGAAGAATAAGTGAAATATTTCGCCCTACTTAACACAGGGAAGTTTACTTGAGATGCATTCACTTAAAAAAAAAAGGTATAAAATTCAAACCTTCTGAAAGTTGAGCACACAAATTTGACTGGTTTCTCACAGCCTCTCTAGGGATCGTTATGACATCTCAATCCAAGACCTGGCAGTCATCATAACATTAGCAATATAGAACACAGTTGCTTGATGCCTTATAAAGGCAAAGGGAATATCCGCGCCCTTCCACAAATGGTTACCGGGAACATTTTTGTCCAGATTGCAGAGAGGGGGGCGGGCTTCCAGATTCCACGAAAAGCTCAAGCGCTGCAGAGACGCTCTGGAGATCCTTCATCGCCAGTTGCTAAATATCCTTCCGTACCTTGATCGAGATGAGGCTGAAATGAAGAGGAACAAGAATCGCGAATTCCAACATCTCAGGAATTCTTTCGCAGTGAAATCGTGAACATCGGTTGGTTTCACGATAAATACACCATCATTCGCGTACTGTCATCTCAGCTCTTCTTAACAGTCCAAAGTAAGGCGCAAGAGCGTCAGCTGGACTACTACAGGAGAGTCATCTTTATTTGTCAGTGTTCTGTTGAGACTCTCGACTGAAAACAGAAGAATGAGCTTGGAATCAATGAGGACTAGAGGATGCATCAAAATTAAATTTTCCAAAGTATATGACATAACCGAGCCTCCTCTCTCTCTCTCTCTCTCTCTCTCTCTCTCTCTCTCTCTCTCTCTCTCTCTCTCTCTCTCTCTCTCTCTCTCTCTCTCTCTCTCTCTCCAACTGTCTTGCTATTTTGTACGTCATGAGTTTGCCTGCAACCTTCCCGTATTGTAGGCAAATTGTAATATAGAGTGATTTCAAGTGCATATTTGTCACCAGAGTCCCAGTAGACTGCCTTTTTTTATCCAGTTCAAAGCTTCAACAGCTGGTTTTAAACTCCCAGAATTCAATAGACAACATTTTATGCAATTTCGAGTAAATTTTGCTTCTTCCTATAAAAAGCATAAGGCTATAGGCCTGTTATTTTCACGTATTTATGTTTTCTTGCAGCATTGCAGTATTGCAAACCTATTTTGATAAAAGTGAATTATGCATGCATGCATGCATGTAAACCTTTAAGGCCCAGCAGACTACATTTTATCCTATTTGCAATGAAAGCTGCTTGCCTCCATAAAAGCAAAATATCTAGAGCTATGTCTCTGTTGTGTTGACGAATGTTTCCTGCTTTCAACATTGCCCTGTTGCCAGCTAATTGCAAAATATTGTAATTTCGAAAACATTCATTATTAGTAGCTAATAAACATTATTGTATCCAGTTAGAAGGGAAGATTGTTTTGCTATTTGATACTAATTTTGCAATAATTGCAACATTACCTTAGGACCCCTGCTATCATCATATTTCACAGTGCACCTCCATCTGCAACATTGCAGTACGGGCGGATAGCTCTCCTTTATAAGAGCCTTCTGAGAAATTAAGTCTGAAATAAAATTTCGCGTGTCATTTTCATGACCTTCTTTTGTAAGGCAATGATATGGGTATACATATCGGAGTTATTCTTTTGCCTTGATTCAGTTTCATCCACATGAAACTAAAGTGTAATGGTCAAGTGATTACAGGAAGTTATCATGTGTTCAAAGACTACATTACATGACATTTTTTTTGTTCGGTTTTAGTCTTCTGTCTAAACGAATGTTAACTGAGACTTTTCCATTCATTATCGCAGAAAACTAAATCAAAATAATGAATGAAATCTGATTTCAGTTTCGTCTTCGATCCTCCGTATACTCTAAGGGGACCATGTGGTCACCATGCGGTCCTTTCTCCACCAAAACATGTACAGCAATTTTAACTATAAAAAAAGTCGTGAATGCCGGGCCCACCTATTGGCCCCCTAAGAAAACCAGCACAAGTGGACAACTGCATTTTCACAGATGGGTGAGGAAACCAGTTAGATTATTCTTATTCCCAACTTTTTCTCATAATTTAAAACAATGAGTCTATAGGGATATTTAAATTCAACGTCAACTGGAAATGAGTATTTCACGTAAAGGAAAAATTACCTGAAATTCGAGGGAAGGGAAGACGGTAAAAATCAACTTGCCTACAGTCCTCGCCCAGAGCGAAAATGCCACCGCCCGTCAGAGACGATATGAAGGTCTAGGCACACCAACAAAATGAAATACAGTATTCTGGACAAGAATATTGCCGTTCTGAGCGTTGAATAATATCATTAATGTATATTTATATATAAATCAGGTTTCTGACCTGACTGGACTTTATTAGAATAATAAAGTATCTTTAATTCATCAACTTGAAAAGCATAATAATATAGAAGATTGGCAGTTCCGACAACCCTTCCTGCAGTTCCTGTGCACGGAGGCCGAAGTCTCAGCCAAATATCTACGGGAAACAGTTGCAGGGTTTTTTTTTTACTTCTGTAGACAAGACAAGAACTAAATTGCCTATTAATTTTGAAGATCTTAGCGCTGTTCCGCGTTTTCCATATTGTTCCAAAGATCTTGAAGTTGGCTATTCTGGCGGAAAATACCCACCGAATTTCAACATGACGTCTTTTTTACATTTCTCGCGATTCTATGAAGCTCGGGAAACGTTATAAAGGCAAAATAACTTTATTCAATGTACTCTCATGAAAGGTTTTGTTTTGTCTTGGGACTTCCTCCAAATCTAGGAAAATTTAACCAGAATTCAGTGTAAAGGATCCCAACGTTCACATTCCCAGGCCACTGGAACGCCAAGAATGCTAACTCTGAACAATCTCAAACTAAAGGAACCGCATTCAATTTGTCACATCGGGTGCTGTCTGTCAAACCATACATCATCTGATAATAGAAAATGATTATCCCTTTCTTGATTACGTTCGAAAGTATTAATTCGCCAACTGCAATTGAATGTTACAGCCTCTTTTAATGTTGGTCATCCCGCATCTTCCACAAAGGCCAAGAGACGATTGATTCTGTGTTACCAGAAGGAACGTCTAGAATTTGTTCAAAATATTTAATTTCCTTTGTAATTCTTCCTGTTTAAGCATCAGTTTTATAGGCATAAATATTATTTCATCGTATTGACTTTGTGTATATGTTGACACAGAATTTATATTCTGTTTTGATAAAAAATGAAATAGTTTTTTTCAGTGACCAGAGTATGTCCACGGGGTCTCATAGCTACTAATAGAGAAGAGAGAGAGAGAGAGAGAGAGAGAGAGAGAGATGGAGAGAGAGAGAGAGAGAGAGAGAATGGTTTTTATTATTATTATTATTATTATTATTATTATTATTATTATTATTATTATTATATTCTAAGAGCCTAAGAACCTTCAGTAACAGGACCAAAGAAGGCACCCCAGATGCAAAGCCCGATGGAGCATTGCCTCCCTCAGGAAATACCCCAGCAAGAAGCCCCTGACAGCATGTAAGGTCATCTAGCAACCGCCCCCCCAACCCCCCAACCCCCCACCCGCCAACTGACCCCAGACAGGAACTGTCTGAACCCACATTGGAATCCTTAGCTGACAGTGAGGAAGAACACAGACTTCCACGCTTCATAAAGTTTCTGTTTACGATCTTTATTCCATATTTTCCTTGACTTTAATATTTTATGCTCATTAATCCAGCTTCCTGTGGCCTTCAGATATCTACTTTTTCGTCTAAGGATTGCCTGCTCGACCGAGTGTCGTAATACTTCCTATATATATATATATATATATATATATATATATATATATATATATATATATATATATATATATATATATATATATATACATACATATATATATATATATATATATATATATATATATATATATATATTAACCACAAAGATCGTTTAATATATATATTATATATATATATATATATATATATATATATATATATATATATATATACATATATAAATATATATATATATATATATATATATATATATATATATATATATATATATATATATATATATATTAACCACAAAGATCGTTTAATATCAGGATATACAAAGAAATCAAGCATTCACGGAATAAAAATTCAGTTTATATATATATATATATATATATATATATATATATATATATATATATATATATATATATATATATATAGTGTGTGTGTGTGTGTGTGTGTGTGTGTGTGTGTTTATGTTTGTATCTGCGGGCGCGCGCGTGCGTAAGGAAATCAGACAACCATGCATAACATCTGAAAGCCAGGACAAGATGGCAACTGCAATGTTGCAAACCATTAATGCTACTGACATTATCATGACAGCGCGATGTTATCAACAAATAATCCTTTGTCTAGTTAGCAATGGTTGCTCCCAGAACCGTTTCTCTGTTAATAACCGTCTTGTCATTCATTTCTTTCCGTTCCTCTGTTAATAACCTTTTTGTCCTTCATTTCTTTATTGAAACCTTTTATTTCTATTTCTTCACTTTCATCACGTGGCCCTTCTTCATTCATTCTTCTATTAAGTCATTTTACTTTTTCATTGTCCTTTATTTTATAATAGGACCTTTCTCCATTAATATTTTATCAAAACTTTTCACTTTTTTCATTTCCTTTGCTTTTATACACGGCAGTTCTTCATTAATTTTTTATTAAGAGTAAAATAATTTTGGCTTTTTTATTTTCTTTACTTTTGTATACGGCAGTTCTCCATTAATTTTTTATTAATAGTAAAAAAATTTAGACATTTTTTATTTTCTTTACTTTTATATACGGCAGTTCTCCGTTAATTTTTTTGTAAATAGTAAAGAAAATATCAAAATATTAACACCTGATGAAATTACTTTCAGATCCAGGACCCTACGTTCTACAGAAGCAGAAATTTGGAAACACTTGAGACATATGAATCATGCTCTCTGAATTTTGCTTTCAAAAATGACCATTTTAAGCAAATTAAGTTTATTGAAACGATTCCTTGAAACTACCAGTTACCTGTAACTGAGGAAAATCTATATTGGTGTTTCCTAGAGTTAGAATATGTATTATTCCAGCTTTATAAACATTTGTTTTTATAGCTTCGTTTTCAGTATATCAACAAACATATATCAGGCATTTTTCGAAAACATTTATTTCCCAGAAATTAAATTATACCACATAACAGGCGCAATCGAGTTTCTGAACATCATATAATCAAGGCCACCGAAAATAGATCTATTTTCGGTGGTCTCAGTATATGCTGTATGAGCCATGGCCCATGAAACTTTAACCACGGCCCGGTGGTGGCCTGGCCTATACTGTTGCCAGACGCACGAATATAGCTAACTTTAACCTTAAATAAAATAAAAACCACTGAGGCTAGAGGGCTGCAATTTGGAATGTTTGATGCCTGGGGGCGGATGATCAACATTCCAATTTGCAGCCCTCCAGCCTCAGTAGTTTTTAAGATCTGAGGGAGGACAGAAAAAGTGCGACAGAAAAAATGCGGACGGACTGACAAAGCCGGAACAATAGTTTTCTTTTCAGAAAACTAAAAACTGAATCTCTTACAGAGAAATCCAGATGATACGTTTATTTTATTACATCAAGATAAAGAAGACGATTTAGAATGACCCCAGGTACTAAAATGTCCCGTAAAATTTCGATACACTGATTGGTGTTCAGAAACGGTCATCGATGGCAATTAGCCCTCCCGGTCCGCTGGCAGCCATCCATCCCCATGACCCAGTTGATATTCTGCCACTACGCCTTGAAGTCGCGATGTTATTTTCAGCATATCTCTCCACAGAAAATATTATTTCAAATGACAGACAATTCAATAGAGAGTAGTTAGTCATAAAAAAAATAAGAGAGAGAGAGAACAGTAGGCCTACAACTTTACAGACATTTTCTTCCATTTTTATATGTTACAACACAGACCTATCATATGAATTATACTCTATAAATGAAAATTATAATGTTTCCTAATAGCCTATAGGCATGCAATGAAATTATATCTCAAGACAACTATATGAAGATAAATGTGCAGTATAATCCCCATTAAACAGATAATTCCTGTATGAACAGTCAAATACATATAGGTATTGATCATTTCTCAGCTTTAGGTCTAGGATATATATACAGTAATAAGGACAAAATAAAAAAAGTTTCTTTTTTCATTTTGCAACTATGTATTATTTTCACTTTATAGTCGAATTGCATTAGTTTTTTATATATAACGTAATGCACTCAAGTATATACTACATATCAGTTTATAATAGGAATAAACAGATCCCATCCTTTTTCTTTATGCTGTTGCGTTAGCAACTTGGTTTCTTGCCGGAATCCTGTAATGCATTTCCTGCCCCATGCAACCTATTCCGCACAGTCTGCACACGCATTTGCAGTCCAAGCTGCTGTTTCACAGCAACTGCTGTCATCTAGGGCTGTTCTTTGACAGCTGCAACTATCATATGGTCTAGCCTTTTTCTGGGGCTTCGAGGAGTTCCACTCTAGGCCTATTTTTCACACAATTTTTTTTTAATCTTTGATAGCATTTTGTGAGTTTCCATTGTTTTCTCTAAATTTTAACAAAGGAAATCGTTCAACTACTGTCAACTTTATATTGAAATGATAATATAAGGACCGTTTATACGATACTGCTAGTGATAGCTGTCTCCTATTGTTGCCGAAACGTGCAGATGTGGCCTCTTCCGGCGTGGAAGTTTTGATGCAGAACTGGGGTACTCATTTTACGGTCTGCCAAACCAAGTGTGGAAAAAAATGTTCATACTCTTTTTAGGGGTTTATTGTGGCCAGATAGCCTATATTAGTTTCTTATATTTTATGATTCATTGTCCTATATTCTCGGCCATTTGGATATTTATATATCTTTTCATATAAAAATGACTGAATAAAAAGCCATCAAAGAGTGGCTGTTTGCGCCGAATCATGAAGCAGCAGAAGCTGATCGAGCCATGAATGTCTGATGACTGACACGTCGAATGCAGACGACATCAGAATGACAGCAGCTTTAGGGATCCATCTAACTATGGTAGCTTAACTTTATTTAAATTTGTTTTAGTAAATGTAAAAAATTATTGTGATTAACTTAGACTATGAAGGAAAGCTATGGGTTAAATGACTTTAAACTTTAGGCTACCATAGAAATCAGTGGTCGTGATTCGACGTTTTTATCACTTCGTTTCGTTTCGTGAATTTTGTTATATGGAAAATAGTTTTACGTAATAACATAACATGATGTTCTAAAGATTACAGTGACTGTTTTTAATGCCATTACATAAGATTTACTCCATCTTCGAACAGAAAAATATATTAATGAGGTATGAATCGTGCGTCAGGCAGGTGATCGAAAAAATTATGAAACTCTGCCAATTCTAATTTGGCCAACTGTACTTCCTGTTCGCTGACAATCACTCATGCACTCACTCTCTTGATGATGAATACATTGAACCTTTACTCTTGTCCTTTCCTTTCCTCACAGTCTCTCTGCCACTGTCTAGCATTCATCATTTGTCTTCCTTTCTTCCTTCCCTCTAACTCTTACACCCAATACTTACTCTCTTGGGACACTGGCAAAAAAGTCTTGAGATCAGCAAGACTTGTGAAGAACTTGTTACTAACCAATCCTAAACAAGATAGATTGATGTACAACTGTTTACCACTGAATCCTAACCTAGCAGTAATACTTGCACAATATTTTATTTTCCCAGAAAGACTGGCAATTTGAGAGGTAAGATATGACATCTAAATTATCAGTGGCCACATTGTAATAAAACATTATATAATTCTCAAATTGGCTTTGAAGCTTTTACTGAAAACAAATTCTGTTACACACAGATATGTCAGTTTCACCATTGCCTCCAGCGCAGTGAGGAGACACAAAGGCCCTCTGTGAAATTCCACCACTCACGTCATTCGTGTCTTCTGTCTTCCAAAAATCTACCCTCATTCCTTCATCCCATCTTACAGTTCTCATCCAGGTAGGTATGGGTATTGCAGTTCTTTTGGTGCCCACAGTTTTGCGAGACCGCTGGACTTATTAAGAAAACAGTCAGCATTCCAGTGGAGGGAAAATGAAGAGGAGTCTTTTCACATCATGACTATTCTCCCTAGGGTTCCGCATAGGACATATCCACACCTTCTCCATAGATGCCTAAAATAGTCCAGTGCTGAGGATAGTCTGGTGAATGGTGACTGACCACCCTCTTGCATAAAACTGACCTATCCAGCATTCATTCAACTGCCTGCACACTGCACAAATACAGTTTTATACTGATTACCTAGTTTAATACTTGTGTTTAGATGACCCTATACATGCATTCCGTAGCTGCTGAGAGATCTGGTGCAACTCCCTCACTACCTGCACCAAGAATTCTCAAGGTATTGTGGCTGTGATTTACCTGCAAAAATCCCAACCTCATTGAACCTAAACATGACCACAGTTCCTGACTGACCATTTCACAGTCAGTGAAAAGCATTTCTTGCAAAGTATTTGGTCTAGGTATCGTTAAAGAAAGAGGATTAACTTTTCGTTAGTGTTTCAACTTCTCCGGACAAAAAAAGCTAACACTGAACACCCTATGAAAATTAATTCTTGCAAGATTAACTGCAAAACTAACCAGTAGGAAATCTGAATGCAAAACAATATTATGATTGGTTGGGTTTCATACAGAAGGAAAACTCCATTGACTGCTCACAGCCAGGGGTCGCGCATGATGTACACATCTGATGATCCTAAACAATGCCTTCTGTTCAAGAGTAAAAGGGAAATGTAGGAATATCAAGACCTTTTGAGCTAGACCTAAGACAAGGCATCAGTCCAACATAAGTTTGTTTTTTCTATGAACACGTACTTAGTAATATAAGATGATTCAGTTTAACAAAACACCACATTCACCTACAAAAATCTGCGCAATACAGACTAAACATTGAAGTTTTTAACTTTATTCGAAAACTTGGCCCTGCTGCAATTTGGTACAATACAGTCATCCCTCAACTTAACAGGAATTGGTCTACTAGATTTCTCTATACATCAGCTATATTATCATGATGGTTTTTTTACTGGCCTGCCTTTTAGGAATGACGCCTTTGGGGATAAAAATTTTAAATGGAATATATGTAAGATATAGTTTAGTTTAGGCTACACAAATGATGTGAATCACTTTTAGCCGTGAGAGAACTTGAAAAAGTTCAAGCGCAGATTCTACTATCAGGTCTTTGTTGCTTTTTTAAATGAATAGAAACCCTAAACATCTGTTCAGTTTAGGGTTCACCCATAAACCATACCTGGATTATTAAAAGGCAGAGCACATTTTGCTTCTTCCAGAAAAATAAATCACAATGAAGTTCACTAGAAGAGGAGAAATTGACAGTCCTTCCAAAATTAAATGATTCCTTCTGCAATAAAGGAACTTTTAAAAATTGTATCTGGACCTTACTTAAACCTTTACATAATCTTTAGGGCAAAATGTATTAGCCCTGTTAATAATTTTCTAAACAAAAAAAAATACAAAAGCTTAAAGTAACAAGAAGTACAGAATATAAGCAAGTTTTCTATCGCAAATTATCTGAAAGAAGTCCAGACTGGAGTCAGGCTAGGCCAAATGTATGACAAAATCCCTTCTCTTAATGAGTACATAACAACTTATCTGGAGCTTGACAAGTGAAACTAAATGTATACATTTTTTGATCCGTGAAAGGTAATGGGACTGCAAAGTACTTGATGCCTGGGCTAGGGTTAAAAGAATGCAAAGGGAGCTGCACTATAAATACGTCTGGCAGAAAAGCCACTTTAAACATGAACTGCTTCAACTAAAATGTGTTCCATGGTTTGCATTGTTCTGAATTTTATTCGATAAACCGGGATTTTTATTGGAAGGCTAATTAACAAGCAGACAAAAATTGAGTAATTTATTGTATTTGCAAAATGTCCTATATAAGTTATCCAGGTGTTGATGCGGCCGCTAAATCTCAGAGTTGTCCATCGTGAAGCAAGGGAGAACCGCACCAATTCAGCCACTTCCAAAGCCTTTAGATATCACAAAATACCTAATTAAACGCTACACAATAAATATCGTACGTATACATTTAAATTTAACAATAATATCTGCAATACGCATAACACTTGGCAAGTTGCATACCTTGGAAAATTCAAGTACATTAACCAGCAGTGGAAAACTGATGCCCACGAACACAATTGGTGATGACAATATCCCTGAAGGGGACGAAAACTTCCTATTACAAATATGCAGGCTCTGAGTAACAGCTGTAATATTTAGAATCATAATACTAAACAAATGTAAGAGTGATGGTGATTGGAAGCCATTCAATATGGGATAGCATTATCCCTACAAATGATCTCGGATCGACAGAAAAACTCTCCCTGAGTTTTACAGACCACCGATATCATCCTGGGACGATGGCGCACGTGCAGAGAGAGAGAGAGAGAGAGAGAGAGAGAGAGAGAGGAGAGAGAGAGACTGCGATGAAGGATAGTCTCTTCGTGGGTGGTGTTAAACGAAGCTTACATGATGAAAGGACTTGTCGTCACTTCAGACTTCAGAGGGCTTGCTGTGGTTCCTTTCGTATATACTGGAGCGCACAGTATCAGAGTTACGAGACCCTTTGCGATCAAATGCTCCTTCGTAACTGACTTAAGTTAGTGCCAGCCAACCTCAGGAAGAACGCAAAAGCACTAGTGGCTGGTTCAGTCAAAACCAGAACGGCCGCTCACTGTTTCCAACCAAGGGGGTAGTTAAATATTTTAAAACTAAGCTGACTGTCTTCCAGTGACCAAGCTAATTTAACAAATATGTATAACAACATAAAATACAAATTACATAAGATATTTCGGTACATGTATCGTGCAGCTGTGGAATCTTCTGATCTCCAAATATTTAAGCGAGGAGCAAATTCATTCCAGGTCTCTGCTGGGGACCTGTCTTGCTCAGCTTATCCCATTTATGCTTGTAAGCTGTAACCCTGTAAATGTGGACAATATTCTGAAAAGGCCAAGAAGCAATTAATGACATCATGTCAAACTGAGATCTTCTGGTTTACAGGGTATTGGAACAAGGACTATAAATTATAACCAGGACTCCTATACCCAGGACCCCCTCACGATGAGGGCCACAGTTAGGACAGGGTGTTTTTATTTACTCTGGGTGCCAGTGTCCTTGGTCTTTTATCGAGGGAAACTTAATGAAAGTTATTTAGTCAGCCACAGGAAATATAAAAATAACTGAAAATTCCTTGCAATGACCCCTCGAAGTAGGTTCCTTCACGTGGCGAGGGGTAAAGGGGCCCTGGCTTTTCTTCTTCGTTCTTTACGAAGAATAAGAGCCAGGCCCTGACGAGATCACCTACAAACCTTTCGATTTAAATGGCGTGGATATTTTCACTTTCGTACAAATTTCTTGGACCTGGTAAATAGGAAAAGGTATCATAGCTGGGATTGGGTTTATATCCGAAGCTAAATAGTGAGAACTGTGGCAGGACCATCAACTGCCCGATAATGTTCGGACCTGAGTTTTCAGGCGGAACTATTCTCTGCCGGACTGGACCACGGATTCCAGGGGTTCTAGTTCTGGGAATAGGACTCTCAGCATTCTGTCCGGTTTGCCCATAATGTGATTAGGGTGGGGATGATTGTATTCTAGTAATGCTCTCAGTCCTATCAAGCGGGTTGGCTTACACTTGAGCCACTCTAATCATGTTGTGCCATCCCCTTTGGGGTAGGGTAGGGATGCGGACATTTGGGAGTCAGTTCTCACTTGTGCCATTAGTGGAGGAATGAACTCCATGAAAGGCTGATGATATCTTTTTAAGATTTTCAGGTTTTTTTTTTTCCAATACTTTTATCTTTATGGACGGTATAAATAAGGATATAAGTACCCCTGGACCCTGTGATGATAACCAATCGGCACAGACAAAGACCTCTGCAACCTCGTCTCGGAATACGCTTACGGAAAACCCAAATAAACATTCCAGTGTAATAACACTGAAACCCTATGCTCCAGTACGGAGCAAAGGGAAATTTAATGGAAATGGTGATTGTGAAATTGGACCAGGAATATATGAACAGTCGTATGACAAATATTTGACCTTTAGCCTGGAAGAACCAAATTGTGACATTTTCAATGTATACAGGGATATTTTAAAGTGCTGTGGCCGAGAGCCTAAGATTAGTCTGAAGGTAAAGGAAAGCTGACGGTTGAATCTACCTCAGCTAAAGAAAGTGAAAATCTAAAATCATTGTCTCGCCTTGGAGGAGTCAAAGTGGAATGTGCCGTACATGCCTATTGGAACCACTCCAAGGGTATGATATTTGCCCCACAGCTCATGACATATTCTGAGGAAAAGTTAGTGGAAGAATTGAAAGATCAAGGTGTAATAAAAATAGAAAGAATGAAGAAAAAAGTAAATGGAGCCCTAGTCCCACTTCCCAACTTGATAATCACTTTTAATTCCACTCGATTGCCTAATATAGTGAAGGCAGCCTGGTTACGCTTTAAGGTTAAACAATACATCCCAAGGCCAAGGAGATGCTTTCATTGCCAGGAATTTGGACACATGTTAGGGTCATGCAGGCAGAAACTGCAAGGCAAACCTGCCATTTGTGTCAAGTGCAGCGAACCAGAGCATGGCATATGTAACAAGCATGCCAGGTGTGTACATTGTGGAGAGAATCACCCTTCATCTTCAATAAATTGTGATGTATACATCATGGAAAAGGAGATTCAATCATTAAGGGTAACTGAACGACTTACATTTAGAGAGGCAAGAGAGAGAGTATTAAACTTTATATGTTAGACCAGGAATATCCTTTGCCAGTGTAGCCGCCAACCGGAGAAAGAATATAAATGGTACAAAGGCCAATCTAAACAAAACACCAGTGATGACTCGTAACCGAGCCTCTTCGGAGGCTGTGCCAGGGATGGCTGGCACTTCTGCCTCTTCAGAGGCTGTGCCAGTGATGGCTGGCACTTCTGCCTCTTTGGAGGCTGTGCCAGTGACTGCTGGCACTTTTACCTCTTCGGAGGCTGCGCCAGTGGTTTCTGGCGTTCCTGCCTCCTTGGAGGCTGCGCCAGCGATTGCCGGCAGTTCCGCCTCTTCAGAGGCTGCTCCAGGCATTGCTGGCGCTTCTGCCTCTTTGGAGGCGGCGACAGTCATTGCTGGTGCTTCAGCCTCTTCGGAGGCTGCGCCAGTGGTTGCTAACGCCCCCGCCTCTTTGGAGGCTGCGCCAGTCATTGCTGGCGCTCCCGATTCATCGGAGGCAGTGCCGGATGTAGCTGGCACTGCTGATCTTCACACCCCTCCTCAGGAGACATCAGCTTTGTCTGGTGTCCCTGAAACCGACAATCCCCTAAAAAGGAAGGCCGCTACAAACAATCGGTCTCCTTCTAGAAAAAAGGAGCAAGGTAGCAAGCTGAAAGCGCCTCAAAGGCTACCTAGATGGAATACAAAAAAAGCTGATTGGGCAACATTCCAGGAGCAAAGCTGAATAGATGACTCTGCTGATGACTTTCCCAGCGTAGATGATGCTCTTGAATTTGTAAGTACAATATTGTTCTCGGCTGGTCTTCAGTCCATACCCAGGACATCAGGCGTATTTATCCGCCGACCGGTTCCCTGGTGGACTCGTAAATGCCAGGAAACTCATAGAACTATGAGGTCTGCATACACAAGATACCGTAGACGAAAATTGAGTATTACCGTGTAGAATTTCGAAAAGCAAGAGCTCATTTTCGTTTGGAAATCAAAAAGCACGAAAAGAATCTTGGACAATCTTTATTTCTTCAATAAATTGAAAACTCCTCTAACACTCACTAGTTTGGAAGAGAGTTAGAAAAATAGCAGGCAAGTTTACTCCTGTCAACCTCCAGTTATCAAGATCAATGGTTGTGAGGTAGCAGACCCCCAGTTAGTTGCAAATGAGTTTGCTAATCATTTTGCTAATGTTGCAAAGAAAAACGATGATCGACCATACTCGGCTCAAAGGCAGCAGATGGAACAAGTTGAAATAGATTTTAATACGTTGAGACATGAGAAATACAATGATCCGTTTACGATGAGGGAATTTCTATCGGCCCTAAATAAATGTAATGAATCAGCTCCTGGACTGGATGATATAATGTATTCAATGATTAAGCAAACCCCTGAAAATACCAAACAATTCATATTGAGCCTTATTAACAGAATTATAGGGGAGCATATCTTCCTAAGATCTGGGAGATGTTAAAATTATTGCCGTTTGCGAAACCTGGAAAAGACTCGTTTAAAGTAGAAAATTATCGTCCAATTGCACTATCATCATGTTTGTGCAAGATCATGGAAAAAATGGTAAACACACGCTTGATGTGGTACTTAGAACGGGGTAAATATCTGTCCCCAGCACAGTGTGGCTTCAAGCATGCACTCCACAACTGATGTTCTACTTCGAATGGAGTCTTCAATATGTGAAGCTTTTGCCAACAAGCAACATCACATCACGGTCTTCTTTGATTTGGAGAAGGCTTATGATACAACATGGAGATATGGCATTTTGAGGATCCTTCATGAATGTAACCTGAGAGGCAATTTGCCCTCTTCATTAAGGTTTTTATTAAAATAGGCTATTTCGGGTCCTGGTTGGAGCAGAAGTATTCAGTCAAGAAGAAGGAGTACCACAAGGAAGTGTTTTAAGCGTAACATTGTTTGCCTTGGCAATCAATGGGGTTTCAAAATAATTCCTCAGATATAACATATACCCTTTTTGTTGACGACCTTTCAATCTCCTTTTTGCAGCTTCAAGGATGGCAGTGGCTGAACGTCGCCTTCAGCTCTGCATTGACAATATAGTGAAGTGGGCTGAGGTTAATGGTTTTAAATTTTCTACTAGTAAAACGGTAACTATGCACTTTTGTCGCATAAGAGGATTTCATCCTGATCCAGATCTATTTATTCATAGGCAAAAGAATTCCATGTGTAGGTGAAACGAGGTTCCTTGGGTTGATTTTCGATAGTAAGCTGACCTGGATCCCAAATCTGAAGTATATTAAGACCAAATGCTTGAAAGCGATGAATTTGCTGAAAGTTCTGTCTCATACTGTGTGGGGTGCAGACAGAACTCAGATGTTGAGATTGTATAAAGCCCTGGTCTTTTCAAAATTAACGTATGGATGCGAAGTTTACACGTCTGCAAAGCCCAACAGCCTTAAAATGCTCAACTCGATTCATCATGGTGGGGTACGGTTGTGTACAGGAGCATTTAAATCATCTCCCATTGAGAGCATATTGGTAGATGCTGGTGAGGTGCCACTGGATCTTCATTACAAGCGTCTGCTGGTTCGGAGCTGGTATAGATTCCAGAGGCTACCTAAGTCTTTGACCAGCATATGTATGAGAAGGGAAAGGCATTGGCATTATTATGAAAATCATCCCAAGCAACCGCATCCGTTTGCTTTTAGAGTAAACTTGATTCTCAGGGAATTAAATATGCCTAGTGTGAAGATTCTACCAGTAAAGTATTCTGTTATTCCCCCTGGAAATTTCAGAGGTAGAATTCTGCAAGTATTTTAATTTCACCAAGTCAGAATTGTCATGTGAGGCCATGCGGTCAATATTTTAGAACATTCGATGGAACATGGCACCTACACACCAATCTTCACGGATGGCTCAAAGTCTGATGCTGGCGTCGGGTTTGGTGTAGCCTTCCTGATATAGAGAGGAGTGGAAGGTTATCATCCGTTGCCTCAATTTTTACTGCCGAGATAAATGCAATTTTAAGAGCTTTAAAGGCGATTTTAATTCAGAATGGAAACAATTTTATTATATATAGTGATTCAAAAAGTGTACTTCAGGCACTGGAATCTTTTAATCCTTTAAACCCCTTGATTTTAGAAGTATTAGAATGGTTGTTTTTATTGAAAAGAAGAGAGAAAGAAGTTAAGTTCTGTTGGGTGCCTTCCCATGTTGGGGTGGATGGGAACGAAAAAGCAGACCAACTAGCGAAATCAGCGGTCAACTCTCCAGAACCCACAAGATGCCTACTGCCACGGGATGTATATCATGTAGTAGGACAAACAATAAAAAGCGTTGGCAGTCCCAGTGGGAGAATATTTTAACAAATAGAAAAATGCGTAGTATTGCATCATCTGTGTCTCCATGGTCATATCCCCATATGCCAAGGAGACAGGAGACAATGCTATGCAGGTTGAGGATTGGGCACACAAGACTCACGCATGGGTTCTTGATGTCCCGTGAGAATCCTCCAATTTGTGAAGACTGTGCTGTACCCTGAGTGTGGGACATTTGCTGGTTGAATGTCCCACACTTAGAATTTGAGACAAAGGTTCCTGTCTTGGGGACGAGATGAAGTTGATAATTTTAATCTTGCTACAATCCTTGGAAAGGATTGTAACACTCAGCAATTGTATACTTTTATGTTGGAGGCGGGCCTTCTGAAGAAAATTTAGCTTGTATATAGAATATATGAAGAAATTTATTTATATAGGTATCATTTAGATACTTTTATATGAAATTTATTTTAAACCTATTTTTATTCATATATGCATACCTTTTAGATATTTTTATATGGAATTTTTTTTTTTTAAACTTACCCTTTTTTTTTTTAATTTAAATATTTATATACATAACTTTTAGATATTTTTATATGAAATTTATTTTAAACTTATATTTAAATTTGTTTCGGCGTCAATAACCTAGATGTTATGACACCAGATTTAATAAACAAATCAATCAATCAATCCTTGCAATGAAAATTTCACAAAAAAAAGAAAGTTGCAGAGGCTTCTTAGATTAAGTTGTAACTGTCATGATAAAATAAATAGTTGTGTGTCTTAAATAAACATTATTATTACTATTATTATTGTGAAACAAGACGGCCCTGTAACGAGGCTATAATATCGACAATGAAAAGCTCCAATGGTGTTAAAAATATTTATGTACAAAGGTAAAAACGAAAAGGAGAGACTTTCAGATACTACTCTGTCCTACTAAGCGGTAAAACAGTGGAGAGAATTTTAAGACAACAACAGAAAAGTGGTACAAAGCGGATTCTTTTAACAGTGCTGGTCAGGTAACCCCTGTTGGTTAGATTGTTTCCGTTGGCAATACGGTTGGAGCGGCGAAGTGGTCGTACGTGATTCCAGCTCATCAGAGTCTCCATCGGTACCTCCATGATTCTCTTCAGCTATAGCAACATCAGTCATCTGGGACAAGAGAGAGGTGGGAGCAGCATCAGGGGTCTCACAGTCACACAAACATGAAGCTTAATAATCGTCGACAAAGTGGCCAATAACTAGCGAATGAACAAAATTATGCTCATCAGTGAAGGTTTTGTTCCCTTCAAAAGCATCCCCTTTCTCTTAGCAGGCCCTTCCACTAAGCGACGAATACCAACATCTCCACTCTTGAATATGACAGAGACCATTCCAGCTGATGTTGTGACCTAGAACGAACGGATGAGAAACCATGGCATTATTTGGTGCTTGGAGCTCTTAGGCACCACGATGTTCAGAGAGTCTTACATCCAAACCCCGCCCCCCACTTTCTCCATGGTATTTTTGAGGGCAATTGGCTCAGAGGATTTGGTAAACACCAGGTGTTTTCCTATTATTATTATTATTATTATTATTATTATTATTATTATTATCACACACCAACCTACTTATAATTGTATTTGTAAATTTAAAGGCAATTTGAACATCCCTTTGATAACTAATTGCAAGATGACAGGTATTTTCCAGTTTCAGATTATAAGCAATGGATAAATACTTACTATTTTTGACCATATTAGATTATCTGTTGCACTCGTACCTTCATATATGCGTTTTGCTTTAGAGACCAGCCGCAATCTTCCAATAGCTAAGCCACAAGATTTAAAGAACCAGAATCAAAATATATGAATATATTGGAAGATTGTGGTTGGTCCGGATTAGTTATACCCATGGGCAAAATAGGCATGTAGGAATACCCACTGCCCACCAATCTGAATGGGGGATGAGAATCATTTTTATTATTATTATTATTATTATTATTATTATTATTATTATTATTATTATTATTATTATTATTATTATTATTCAGAAGATGAAACCTATTCATATGGAACAAGCCCACCAAAGGGGCCATTGACTTGAAATTCTTGAAGCTTCCAAAGAATATTATTGAGGTGTTCATTAGGAAGTAAGAGGAGGTAAAGGTAAAGGGAAATACGAAAGGAAGAGATCCCACTTATTAAAAAGGAAAAAATAAATTAATAAACAGTTAAACTATATTAAAATGCAAGGAGAATAGTATAAGGGCAGTAATGTATTGCATCTTTGCTTAAACTTCTGAGGTTCCAATTGCACGACATCGTCTGGGAGGCTGTTCCACAGTCAAACGGTGTAATGAATGAAGGACCTCTGGAATTGAGAAGTTCGACAGCGAGGCACATTTACTGCATAATGGTGCTGCTGTTTAGCGAATCTGGTTACTCTCGGCTGGTGAAGGGGATCAGGGATAATTGTGAGTGTGAAAGATCTCTGTTGAAATAGAACTTACGAAAGAGTGATATACAAGAGACCATTCGCCGATGGTAATAATGACTCCAAGGTCCTCTATTTAAAGCTTGCCACCAAACTTCAAGAATATGAAAATGGTTCAAGTGCTTACATACTAAACTAAGGGAGACACTTCACAGATAAATCTCAAGTGATACAGTGACCATTACTTGAAAACTAAGAACAACAGTACTTATACTGAACGTACAGCCAGTCCTTTCAGACAGAGTCACATAGCAGTGGAGAAGAGATGTTTCAGAAATCTTGAAGTATATATGCCACACAAAAAAGGCGTGTTCTTGAATAATCATGGACCATGTCCTATGCGAGAGAAATCTCCAACAGCCTGAATTGAAACCCTGAAATCAATTGCATTATCAAGTCCCAGCAAAGGTAATATTTCAAGGCTTTTGCACCTTCTGAGACCTCCACGAAACCTAGTCAATTTTTCATGAACTTCAAAAGCAATTTCTCTGATATTTTATGGATATTAAAAATTCACAAACCTCAAAATGAAACTGTTACACAAACTCTTCATAATTATTAGTAATTTTTCCATAAGGCCAAATATTTATATATATATATATATATATATATATATATATATATATATATATATATATATATATATATATATATATATATATATATATATATATGACAAATTTCTTCGATTTGTAATGAGTCTGTCTTACCTTCAATCTCAGGCAAGCCAAATTCTTTTCAAAGGTACTTGGAAGAAGTAGTTTAATTTCAACGTTAGGTCTCAGTGTGAAAGATATTATCTGGTCCTTTAGGACTGATTACACAAGAAAAGGAATTCCTAACGATATTTCCAGAATATTTTCTTCAAGATTTGGATGCTATACTCATTGCAAACCTTCAAATTTTATCTCACATTTCTCTCTCTCTCTCTCTCTCTCTCTCTCTCTCTCTCTCTCTCTCTCTCTCTCTCTCTCTCTCTCTCTCTCATATACTGCATACACATTTTTTTATAAAAATAAAATTATCCTTGCCCCTCTCTCTCTCTCTCTCTCTCTCTCTCTCTCTCTGTCTCCGTCTCCGTCATATACTGCATACACATTATTCTATAAAACAATCATCCTTGCTCAAGCCTCTTGGATTTTTTTTCATAACATGCTTTGTATTTACGACACTAGTAGAACAGTAAATATACTCTACTTAGATTTCCAAAAGGCCTTTGACAAAGTTCCTCACAAGAAACTAATGATAAAAGTTAGAGCTTTAGGAACTGCAGGAGAAATAGCAGACTGGATTGAAGACTGGCTCACTAATAGATAACAAAGAGTCATAATAAAAAGTGAAGAATCAGAATGGGCAGATGTGACAAGCGGAGTTCCCAGGTTCTGCCCCTGGCAAGCGTCATGTGCTCACTTATCTCTAGGAGCAGCTTTTTACTGTTCATTCACAACGTTCTAATGATTTTGTCTGGCTTTCTTTTAAACTCTTCTTCCACACTGTTGCTGTTGACAACTTCTGGTGGCGATTTATTCCATGTCACATATCTTGTCACATATCTTGTGTGTGAAGAAATTCCTACAATGAGATGTGTTGTATCTCTTCAGTTCTAGTTTCCATCCATTATTTCTTGCTGGTTTCATTTAATGTGAAGAGGTTACTGTCTAATTTTGTTATGCCTTTTAGTATTTTGAATGTTTCAATGAGTTTTCCTCACAATCGTCGTGTTTCTAAGCCATACATGTTCAGGCAAATTTGGCTTAACTAGCAGGATAGCCAAATTTGCAGATGACACCAAACTAGGTATAAATGCAGCAGACCCAGATACAGCGGAAAGTTTAAGAAATGATCTAAGGAAAATAGGAGAGTGGTCAAAAGATAGCAAATGCCATTTAACTTGGACGAATGTAAAGTGTTACAAATACGAGCAAACAACCCTCATGCCAACTACATGCAGCTTGGGAATGACATGAATAGTGTAGAACAAGAAGAGGACCTTGGAGTCATTATAACCAAGGACTTAAAATCCACAAAACAGTGCATAAAATCTGAAAAGAAGGAGGCACAGAAACTAGTGGGATACATAAAGAGACAGTTCATATACAGAAACAAGGGAACGGTGCTGCAGCTCTGCACATCCATAGTTAGACCTCATCTTGAATATGCAGTACAGTTTTGGTCACCAACACTAATAAAGGTCATAAATACATTAGAAGGGGGTACAAGCAAGAGCCACAAAGTTAATTCCATAAATCAGGCAAATAGGTTACAAAGACGACTAGGAGCCTGAACATGTATGGCTTAGAAACACGGCGATTGTGAGGAAAACTCATAGAAACATTCAAAATACTGAAAGGCATAACAAAAGTAGACAGTAACCTCTTCACATTAAATGAAAACCAGCAAGAAATAATGGATGGAAACTAGAACTGAAGAGATACAACACATCTCATTGTAGGAATTTCTTCACACACAAGATATGTGACACATGGAATAAATCGCCACCAGAAGTTGTCAACAGCAACAGTGTGGAAGAAGAGTTTAAAAGAAAGCCAGACAAAATCATTAGAACACTGTGATTGAACAGTAAAAGCTGCTCCCAGAGATAAGTGAGCACATGGTGCCTCCTCGGATAGACTAAAAAGTCTTTGAGACATCCTAATCCTTGTAACTCTCTCTGTCATATGCTGTATACACATTTTTTATAAAAAAATCATCCTTGCACCCTCTCTCTCTCTCTCTCTCTCTCTCTCTCTCTCTCTCTCTCTCTCTCTGTCATATCGTGTATACACATTTTTTATAAAAATAAAACCATACTTGCCCCCTCTCTCTCTCTTGATGCTTAATTGGTTGAAGTTATCTAAAGACTTCCCCTGGGTGTAATCAGAACAATTAACTCCTCCTTAGTAGGTGGAACTAATTACGTCACAGGAAATCTAAGATTTCCGGCCTCGATTTGCATAGTTAAGCTTCACAGGTGAGGTTGTTTAACGATTTCGATGCGATTAACTTTGCCAGTGCCGCGCCAATGTTTGGCTACGCTTATTCCAGACACCTTTGCTTGATCGTCATTCCTTCAACGATTTCAGAGATTATACTCGCCCTTTTTATGTAACATATCCTGTTTTGCTTTTCCTCTCTCTCTCTCTCTCTCTCTCTCTCTCTCTCTCTCTCTCTCTCTCTCTCCATGTCTCGCTTTTCTCTCTCTCTCTTTGTTCGTTTTCTTCTAAATCTCTCTCTTCCTCTCTCTCTAACTATCAATGTCTAACAATGGAAGGTTTCTCTCTCTCTCTCTCTCTCTCTCTCTCTCTCTCTCTCTCTCTCTCTCTCTCTCTCTCTTTCTTTATTTTAATTAATAATTAGAATATTCAGAATTCCTAGGAAATAAATATCTGTTAACATAAATGTGTCCAGTGACAAGGTATCCTGAGGCGATTCCTGTAAGAAGTATAAGTGCAAAGGTGATTGCTGAGAAGTTGGTAGAGTTTTTCTCCAGGTTTGGAATACCAGAAATTGTGCAAAGTGATAGAGGAACGAACTTTACTTCAAAATTGTTCCAGGATGTGATGAACTTGTTAGGAGTGAAACAACAGTTATCAACTGCTTATCATCCAGAGACTCAAGAAGCCTTGGAAAGGTTCCACCAGACATGGAAAGTATGCTAATTAAGTATTGTTATGATTCAGGAAGAGAATGGGTTGCTGGTTTACCCTTGATGTTGTTTGAAGTTAGGAATACTTATCAAGAAAGTATGGGATGTTCACCAAATGAAATGATTTTTGGTCGAGACGTGAGAGGTCCATTGAAAATTCTTGCAGAGAATTGGGAAGAAAATCAAGAGGAAATTCAAGGAGAATATGAGAAGAATTTGAGGAAAGTTAAAAGAAATTAGAAAATCTGAAAATAAGTCAAGAAAATCTGAAAATAGAAAATCTGAAAATAAGTCAAGAGAAAATGAAAAGAACATATGATGCTAAGATTAAACTAAGAAGTTTTAGTATTGGACAGCAAGTTCTAGTGTTCTTACCAGTGAAAAGATTTCCCCTCACCAATAAGTTTCAAGGTCCTTATAGGATAATAGAGAAGTTAAATGATCAAACTTATGTGACTGAAACACCATGAAGAAGGAAACGACAGAGGAAGATACATGTGAATCTTTTGAAACCTTACTTCTCAGAGACTAAAACTGAAAGAGTGTCAATAACACAGACAACTCATCTACAGAGGACGATGATGGCTACGAATTGGGAGCTGAAAGCAAGATGAACAATTATTCAGTATTGGAAAATTTGGAAGATAAACTAAAACATCTGAGTGTTGAGCAAAGTAGTAAATTAAGTGAGGTGATTCAAAGTTTCCCTGAAATTTTTGCAGATGTACCAAGGCATGCCAGTCTGACAAAGCATGAGATAAAGATCAGAGAAGATGGAAAACCTTTTAAACTGAGAGCTTATCGTTTATCACCGTTTCATCAGCATATTTTGAAGAAAGAAGTTGAATATTTATTGCAGCATGGATTAGCAGAACCCAGTTCAAGTCATTACATTTCTCCTTGTGATAGTGAAGAAACCAGATGGCTCATTTAGGATGTGAGCTGATTATAGGAAACTGAATTCCATCAGTGTGGCTGACAATTATCCCTTGCCTCTTATTGATCAATTACTTGATAATATTGGGCAAGCCAAATTTGTTTCCAAGACAGACTTGTTGAAAGGATATTATCAAATTCCCTTAGATGAGAATGCTAAGTTGCTGTCAGCTTTCATTACCCCTTTTGGACTGTATCAATACACTGTTTTGCCGTTTGGTCTGATGAATGCACCTGCAACATTCCAGCGAGTGATGGATCAACTACTAGGATCAATAGAAGGAGTGGGTGTATACCTTGATGACATTGTGATTTATTCTAAAACATGGGAAGAACATCTGAAGATATTAAGGAAAGTGTTCAAGAAACTACATGAAGCAGGACTAACAATCAGCTTACAAATAAGTGAGTTTGGAAAGGCAACTGTTCAGTATCTAGGATTTGAAGTTGGAAAAGTCCTTCTTGCACAAGCAGAAGGTACCCCTAAGGCTAAACCCCCTACTAAGAGGAAACAGCTACAAAGGTTTTTGGACTTGGCTGGACTTTATCGCCGATTCTGTCTGAATTTCTCAGCCATAGTAGCTCCCCTGACTGATTTTGTAACCGTACTGTGTAGAGATAGAGAACATTTTTGGAAAGGTCAATGTAACTGTTGATTATTTATCCCATTCCGAATCGTTGGATTCAAACCCGGGATAACTAATCTTCTAGGGCGAGGAATTTCATGATGCTAGTTGGCTCTTAGCTACGTTAAATAAATCTAATCCTTCGGGCCAGCCCTAGGAGAGCTGTTAATCAGCTCAGTGGTCTGGTTAAACTAAGATATACTTAACATTTTTGCCTTGTAATACATATATCCTCTTATAATTTTGATATATTTACTCTTTTATTTATCATGTATTATGTGTAATAATAATAATTATTGAAATATCATAACAGATCTCAAAAGAAATAATGTTTTAGATGACTTAATAATGTAGTTTAGAATGAATAATATCTTTCTTGATAAAAGCGTAGTATATGAACATGTGTGTGTTCAGCAAAGACTTGTTTCATTTCAATTGTCATCAGTTGAGATAAGAGAGAGCTCTTTGTTTTGGGTTACACAATGAAAGGTTAGAAGAACAAATGCTGATCATTTCTGGAAATCCACTTGAGTTTTTCATCTTGTTTATAAAACACGTCAATCATATTTAGCCAGTTGCTGTATGTTTCGGTCGTGTAGAGGTTTCTGTTAAAAGTCTGTCCCATACGTGAATAAGACAAGTGATTTCTCATTATTATGTGCATTGTTCGAGTCATGTAAGCCACTTTGATGGCCCAAGTATGTAATTTTTCTGACTCCAAATTGGCACTTCTTTAGATTTATTACCAAATAGGCTTTTCCCAGGGCAGTTAAAATTTGTTCTAGGAGTTTTAAGTGCTCTTCCCAGGTGCTGGCGTAGGTGACAATGTCGTCCAAGTATACCACATAGTTCTTTATGCCCGCCAGTACCTTGTTCATCAAACGTTGGAAACAGCTGGGAGCACTTTTTAACCCGAATGGCATAACTTTGCTTTGGTATATTCCACTAGGAGTTATGAACGCTGCCCGAGAGCGTGACTCCTCAGACAGCAGGACTTGCCAATAGCTCTTCTCCAAATCAATCTTGCTTAGATAGGGGGCACTCCCTAGGCTGTCTAAACAAGCCTCGATCCAGCGAAGGGGGTAAGGTTCCGACTCCGTCACTTCATTCAGCTTCCTGAAATCGACACAAAGTCGATCTCCAACGCCCTCCTTAGGCACTAGGACTACTGGGGAGGCCTAGGGGCTGTGGCTTTGCTCTGTAAGGCCAAGGTCGAGTTGGAGCTGGACCTGCTCCACGATCCTATGGGCCTTATCCGGGTTGACCCGGTGGTATCCCTGGGCTATGGGTTTCACGCCCTCTTAGATATTACTGGAATGCTGTAACACGTCCATGCACCCAAGGGTGTCTCGGACGACTTGCAAGTTTCGGTCTAATAACCAGCGGATATCTTCCCTGTGGGTGGCAGCAAGACATGGGGTGATGACCTCCAGATTCTTGAGGATTTCAGAGTTAGTGGTGGGCGTATAGGCCAGGGCAGCAGTGCAACTACTGCCTCAGGGGTGGATGTATCATCTTTGGGTGTCTCCTCGCTACAGGTCTGGTATGGTTTCAGATTTCCTGCAGTCTATTGGGTAGTTCAAGTCCCCATGCTTTCCCAAGATTTGGTGGGGGCCCGAGAAGTGGGTTTCGAGGGGCCTCGTGGCACCTGTCCGGAGTACAAGGACCTGATCTCCATCTTGAAGGAGCAGGAGCGGGCGGTCTCGTCAAATTTTATCTTCACCCGTTCTTGGGTGGCCGCCTCTATGGCCTGGGCTACGCCTGCTGCACGAAGGTTTTTCTGAATGGTGGGCAATTCTTCTGCCCCATCCACCTGGGTGGGGTCCGCCCATGTGTCACATAATATGTCGAGCAGTGCCCAGGTGGAATGGGCATACAATAGCTCGAAGGGGCTATACCCGGTGGTTTCAGAGGGAGTGTGGCGGGCAGCAAAATGGGCATATGGGAGGCTGTCCTCCCACGAGCCACCTCATTCGAGCTCCAATTTTTTTAGAGCAGTTGGTGGTGATAGGGCATTGAGTGAAAGTGCTTGATTCCATGGCTGGCCATGCCGTCACGGAATTATTTCGACATAAAGTGTCAACCCTGATCTGTTTGTATCATGACAAGGAACCCGAATCTACAAAAGAATTATACTAGGGCCTTCACTGCGTTTTTAGATCTTCTCCTTACCGGAATTGCCTCCGGGTATCGCATGAAGGTCAATGATGGTAAGGCAATGGGCATTCCCGATTTACTTTTTCATCCTCCCCTGCGGAGTGAAATAGTCAATGACGACGTCCCTGAAGGGAACGCCAGCGGAGGGGATATTCCTGAGGGGGGCCCTGGGGACTACCTCGTTTGGGTTTCCTGCCACTTGGCAGGTGGGGCAGGAGGCAACGAATTGCTTTACACTCTTTCGGATGCCAGGGCCAGTGGAACTTCTCTCTCTCTCTCTCTCTCTCTCTCTCTAGATCTCTCTCTGTTGTTTATTTGCCAAATAGACAACTTTTGTATAAATGACGCAATCTCTCTCTCTCTTTTCTCGTTTATACACCCAATAGACAATTTTCAACCTTATCAAACTTATCAATATAATCAGATTTGTTTAGAAAGACAACACCCTTACCTTTGTCTGAGTGAGTAATAACTAAGTGTGAAAGTGATATTAAGATACCTTTCTTGGATGTTTTAGTCCGACAACAATATGGTCATTTTAACACTTCAGTTTACAGGAAGAAAACTTTTACAGGACTAGGTTCAAATTTTCAGAGTTACTGCTTTTATGGTTCTAAATAAACTCTTCATCTACATTACTTTATCGTGCCTTCTCATTGACTTCTAGTGGGAGTTTTTTTTCACAATGACATCCATTTTTTACATAAATATTTTACAAGTAATTATTTTCTCAAAACTATTTTTCACAGGTATATACAAATTTCAACTTCAAACAGGCTAACCTAAGCCCCCTAAAAAACCTCCCAAAGAACTCTAAATGTTCCTCTACCAAATCAGTGTCAATTAATATGTCATCCATATAGATAAATATGGATTTTCATGCAAAACTGTATCAAAAGAGAAGCGGTGTATCTTCGACTCTCCTCTTAGTACTTGCAATTACCCTTGAGTCAGATCAACTGAAGGATAAATATTCTTGCCCAGTCTCAACAAAAAAGGCAAACATGGACAGGGTAACGATCACTGGTTTGCTCGTTCAGCTTCCTAAAGTCCATACAAACTCAGACTGAATCTTCCTCCCAGGCTTATTAACAACGGAAAATTAAAAGGCAAGGAAGGAACTCTACCTGTTCTCTGATCTTAAAAGAAATCCCATATGAAGGGACAAATATAGGCTTAGTCTTATCCTCTAAATGAACCTTGTGTTCTAACACATTTGTTAACCCTAACTTATCCCCTTTAAGTGCGACTATGTCCGCAAGCTCAGCCAGAACATCTTCCACACCCTCATCATATTCTTTAAAATCAGCATTGGCTTCATAATCCTTCAAAACCTGCCTCCTAGCCTGTAAATCTGCTTCTGAAAATCTACACATGTCCATGACAATAGCAACTGAATTATCTTCATCGACCCAGTCAACAAAATCAACTGCATAAGTACCCTTCTGATAATTCCGAACTGAATCATTACAGTTTAGAAATTCCACCCAAGTATACCCTGAACTTGATACGTTGCTTAAAGAACCTGTACACACTAACCCCTTCAGCTTTTCGCTACATTCATCCACACACACCTGTCTGGATTTGTGCACACCTTTCACTCGAACTTTCACCATACGAACCACACCAGGACAAAGAACCACATCATCCGACAAAACCCCCTTATAACACTTCTTACCCACAGAAACATGTTCAGAATCCACCTGCAGATTCTCACGTACACCCATTCCGTTATCATCATCCACTCTACTTACATCCAGTCCCTTGTAAGGCACAAAAACACCAGGTACTCCAGCACTTATACCACATACCCCTGTATGAACAGAGATTTTGTGTCTTCAACACGCTGGATGACCCAGTAGCAAAGTATTCCCAAAGCAGCCCCTTGTATAACCAAAAATGGTTCTGTAAAAGATCTACCCTCAAGAGATAAATTCACATCAATGTAACCCAAAACCCGTAACCTATTTGCTTGAACATCACATACTGTCTCTTTAGCAGGTCTCAAAGAACGATCGGAACAACTCATAATTCATCAAATTAATAGAGACGCCTGTATCTATAAAAATATTCACATCAACGCCATACACAGACCTTTTTACTACTAGCTTCGCCACTGAGGGTTCCCCCAGAAGTCCTGTATCACAAGAAACAACCCCTTTTATCTCCTCCCTTTTTGCTGCTCAGTTGCTGCTCGGTCCACCAAAAATTTTGTCGGCCCCTAGAGGGTCCTGAAAAACACCCTCGAGGAGTTCTCCTACCTGCCAGACCAGCGCTCTTAGGTATGCTTTTAGACTCATTCTGTTAAAGAATTGGGCAAAACCACCAACCGTGATATGCAGACTTGCAAGTGCCATAATATTTCACCCTACAAAACTTCTTAGTATGGCCCTGCCTATTACAATTATAACAATGCCCTTGGGATCCTGAACTTGCAGAAGTCTTACCATCCTCTCTCTTGGCACATAACCTCATAACTGTGGAGTCAGAATTACTCTGTGTATGATGCTTCGGAATAGCCCCAGAAGATTTCGGTATCCCATCCAAAAAGGAGCTATCTACTGTAGGGCATTTCGACATGGGCTTACAAACTTGAGAGAACAGTAAATTCTCATCCGACCCCATTTCTGTTTCCTTGTCAAAACTATTTACGACAGAATCAGGGACGTCATTCAGGATCCATGCATATTGCAATAGTTTCTCAAGATTCTCTATCGTATAGAGCCTCCATTTACCCAACCAGAATTTCTCAACCTCTTTGAAAAATCCCTCGTAGCATCAAAATATCTGGCACTAAACGTGACCAGCGAATCATGGCCTTTATGGACCTTGAAAAGAGATCTGAGATCTCGAACAGCATCGCCAGCTCCAGCTGTTCCACATGACGCTCTCAAAAAATCCTCAAGATCGTCCCAGGTCCTACACTTCAAAAAGTGATGACTCAAGCAACGGTGTCTGATATCCCCTTTATCTAAACTAAGGAGCCTTTTGCTTCATTGAAGCTTCTACTACATCTGTTATTTTCTTGGTGACTTAAAAATTCGACACCCCTTCCATAAAATTTTTTGGGGAACTGGAAGAATGCCATCAACCAGCCCCGGGAAAGGGCTGAACTCCAGCATTTACGGAAAGAATATGTGCAACATTGCCACTTTATCTTTGTCTTTGTTAGCCTCCGCCATATTATCGAACGGATAACCCCCAAGTTCCAAGAACTCGACTTGATCTCAGCTTCATATAACTCCCAAAGGTAGAGAGAGAAAGAAGAAAATGAAAAACAAAAAAAAAGTTAGAAATTCAGCAAACTCTCAACACTATTGCAAATGCGAACCATTAATTAAATTCTAAATGCCAAATGTGAACAATGAAGAAACCCTAACCGCAGATGCGAACAATTAAGAGAAAAAAATTCTAAACGCTAAATGTGAGCGATGAAGCAGAAATACTTCAGTCCACCCACCAAAAGAAAACTGGCTCGCAAAGAGAATGGGATAGCAGTGGGATAACTGCATCAAAATGCTCTATATGTCACCAAATCGTCACCACTCACTAACTTGATAACAGTGCACGCTTGCCTCGATTGCAGAAAAACTGCTTCAGTCATCAAAGAGAACATGTGTACCAACCAAAAAGACACCCTATCTGTTACCTTCTTGATTTCCTCGTAATATGTCTCTTCACAGCGTACCTATACACTATTTTACCAAGTGTAGTCACCCGCTAAGCCACCAAAGCTCTGACTAACATGCACATGCAATCGAAAAAAAAGGTACTCAATTGCCTTGAACTGGCTTGTTCCCCTTTAATTCCCCACCAACCAACACAAAGAGAACACTTACGTAACAATATCCCTCTTTGTCTTCGATAACCTGTGCTGGAAAAGTCTAAGAAGTGCAAAAGAAACGAGCAGGTAAAAGTTACTGCTGGTTTATTACAGATTCAGGCAGTTTATATAGCGGCCAACTGGCGCCGAACCACGGAAGACAATGAGATTGAGTGTGACCTGAGGTCAAAAACAATTAGCAATAATATACAGCGAACAAGTACAATTTACAATACAAAAACATACAGAATTCCAATATGGATATAATCTTGATGCCTGCGAATAAAGAAACACACAATACATAATTTATGACAGTTGAACAAATACATGTAAAGTTTAAATGGTAGAAAAATGCGTGACCTGGCACGTTAAGCGTAACGAATTGTGTGGAGAAGAAAGTGGGAAGTCACCAAAGAAAACTTGCTCAGCGGAGACTTAATTAATGACGCATCCGAAGGAGACTCCGCTGACGGCGATGTGGTGACTTTACAAATACTTCCCCCCCCCAAGACGTGAGACGCGTCTGACTAATCTGCGTATCTGCTGGGACGCTGAAGGGTGCGACGGCTTCTTGAGGACAAGGGGCGCCCCGCGCGTGAGGCTGCTGGGCTGCTGGTGCGGGTGGGCCTTTCCTAGGATGGCTGCGCGCCCGTCGTTTGCGGGGGCGTGGCTGTGGCGAGGGTGGCTGGGCGAGGTTTGCGCTGAGGGGACGTCTGTGCTCTCCTCCAGGAAGGCGGGCTTTAACCGGTCTACTGAAACCCAATCGTTCTTCCCGGGGAGTGCCAGCAGGAACGCCTTGCTGTTCCGCTCCAGCACGCGGAAGGGGCCCCTATAGGGCCTGGTCAGTGGCGGGCGGACGGCGTCGACCCTGACGAAGACGTGGGTGGCGGATGGCAGTTCTGGTGGTGTGAAGGTGGCCAACCTGCTGGTGTACGTGCGCTTGCAAGGGGCGAACTTGCCGACCACATCGCGGAGCCTCTGCAGTGATGGGATGTGGCGATCTTCTGTCACAAGTTCGCCTGGGACACGAGGGACTCTCTGTAGGTTTTTTCGGCTGCTGACGGGGTGCCGTCGGCTCTGGGGGCGGTTCTCAAACCGAGGAGGACCCACGGCAGCTGATGTTTCCAGTCCTTGGCAGTGCAGTAGGCCATGAGGGACGCCTTCAGGGACCTGTGGAACCACTCAAACAGGCCATTGGCCGCCGGGTTGTACGCCGTGGTGGTGTGATGCGTGGTTCCCAGCAGCTGGGCCAGGGCGGACCATAATTCGGACAGGATGAATGTCGGTCCAGGATGCCGAAGCGGCTGACCCAACTGGAAAGCAGGGCCTCGGCGCACGCGCTGGCTGTGGCTTCTTGCATCGGTGTGGCTTCGGGCCACCTTGTTGAGCGGTCTACCACCATCAGGAGGTATCTGGACCTGCCTGATGGGGGAAGGGGCCCGACGACGTCGACATGAATGTGGCCGAAACAGCACTCTGGCTGCGGGAACTCGCCTATCCCGGACTGTGTGTGACGACCCACCTTGCTGGTTTGTCACTGCAGGCACTGTTTCGCCCAAGACGTGGCGCCCTTCTGCACCCCGTACCAGAAGAACTTCTTTGACAGCAGCTTGGCCGTAGTTCTGCCAGAGGTATGTGGGAGGCCGTGAATTATGTCGAATACCTGGCGGCGGCGTGAGGCTGGAACCAAGGGGCGGGGCTGACCCGTACTGATGTCGCAGAGGAGACTTGGGCCCCCAGGGCAAGGGTCATGTCCCGCCACTTAAGGGATGTGATGGCGGTGCGGTAGGCTGGGGTTTCTGCGTCAGCAGCCTGTTCCCTGGCGAGGTCCTCGTAGTTTACCCCGAGCTGCACTGCGTTCAGCTCGACTCTGGAGAGGGCGTCTGCTACGGGATTTTTCCTGCCGGGGAGGTACCTGACGGAGCAGGTGAATTCGGCTATGGCTGGGAGGTGGCGCTGCTGCCTGGAAGACCATGCGTCCCCCTGCTTAGTGAAGGCGTGAACCAATGGCTGGTGGTCTGTGAAGATTGTGAAGGGCGTCCCCTCCAGGAGGAACTTGAAGTGCCGGACTGCGCGGTACATCGCGCAGAGTTCCCTGTCGAAGGTGCTGTAGCGGGTCTCTGCAGGGTTGAACTTCTTGCTGAAGAAGGCGATGGGCTGGGGGGCGCCGTTGATGACCTGCTCCAGGACAGCACCACAGGCAACGTTGCTGGCGTCCGTTGTCAGCTGGAGGGGGCCTTGGGATCCTGGTGTGCCAAGGCGGTTGCCTCGGCGAGGGCAGCCTTCGTCAGGGAGAAGGCCTGCTGCTGGCTGGGTCCCCAAGACAGGGACTTTGGTTGGCGTTTGAGAACTTCCGTCAGGGGGGCCGTGGTGTGTGCGACCCCGGGGATGAACCGCCTGTAGAAGTTCACCATCCCGAGGAACTCCTGGACAGCCTTGACGGAGGTGGGGGTGGGGAACCTGGTGACGGCTGCTACTTTTGATGTGAGTGGGCGGACGCCTGCCGGGGATACCTCGTGGCCCAGGAAGTCAGCTTTCTGGACGCCGAAGGTGCATTTGTCAAAATGGACGACGAGGCCATTCTCTTGGAGGCGCTGCAGGACTGCCCGGATGTGCTTTTGGTGTTCACTGTGAGACCTGGAAAATATGAGGATGTCATCAACATAGCAGACGCAGAATTTCAGGTCCCCGAGGATGCTGTCTATGAGCCGCTGGAAGGTCGCCCCGGCATTCCTCAATCCGAAGGTGGAGAAGGCGAACACGTAGGACCCGAACGGCGTTATGATGGTGGTCTTTGGTATATCCTCTGGTGCGACAGGTACCTGAAAGTATGATTTAAGAAGGTATAATTTAGTGAATACCTTGGCTCCGTGAAAGGAGGCCATGAGGTCTTGCATGTTGGGCAAGGGGTAGTGGTCAGGCTCCGTTGCAATGTTGAGACATCTGTAGTCACCACAAGGTCTCCAGGAGCCGTCCGGTTTCTGCACCATGTGGAGGGGGGAGGCCCACGGACTGGAGGCCTTTTTGCAGATTCCCATCCGCTCCATCTCTGCGAATGCCTTCTTCACCTCCTGAAGGCGCTGTGGGGGAAGCCTTCAGAACTTCGCATGTTATGTGATGGTATATGCCATGTTTGGCTGGGGCCCCGGGGACTTGGTGGAGTTCGGGCTTGAACACTTCGGGGAACTCCTTCAGCAGGTGTGCATACTGGTGGGGGGCGATGGAGCTGATGGTGGGTGCCCTGGGTCCCGCTGCTAATGGGAGAGACTGGCAGGAGTCAGTGTCGAGGAGGCGCTTACATTCCACGTCGACTAGCAGGCCGAAGTGCGCAAGGAAGTCAGTACCCAGGACCCCACCAATGGCCCGACACCTTGATGTGGTGGTGGGGCTTGTGTGTTGCAAGGATGAACTGGGCTATGGTAGTTGGGTAGCACCCTACCCTGGCAGGTCTAACCATGCTACATTGGTCAGTTCTGAGCATCCAGACTAAGCTCGGTCCACTTTCAAGCCTTCTCCATTTTCAATCCCTATCTTCTTCCCCTATCAAGAATGACCATTAGTTGATAACATTGGACCTAAATTGGATTACGGCTCTGACTGCTCCTCTGATTTGATGGAGGGCAAAGAGGACTGACATGCCTCTCCACCCGTAGAATACGAGTACCTGACGTGCCCGAGCGAGGGGAAAAGTCTTATGTCAAACATGGCTCCCAGAGCTGGGTCTGATCTCAACGGACTGATGACGCCTCAAGTTCTGGGAGCCATGTGTATAACCAGGTTGTAGCCTCTAGGGGTGGCCACTTACAGTCGCATAACACATCCCTCCCTTGTTGGGCTCCGTCTTATTAGGGAATATGGTGGGGCGGAGGACTACCTGGCAGAAATAACATAGATACTCGTGTCTATGGATAATACATTAACTCCTGTTGACGACCGTAGATCGGACTTGGAACTGGCTCAGGAAAGCTTAAATAAAGAAGTGAATAATTCAGACCTTTTACCCATATCTAACATAATAACTATGGAACCATACTCTGTGCCACAAAAGGAAACTGTACCAGTAACAAATGAAAAACTGAAAATATAAACAGAATTCGAAATAGACGACCTAAATATAGACCAGACCCTACATTGATACACTTTTGATTCATTATTTGAAATGACAGTTGGCCAAGATACTTGGTTTTTAAAACAGAAACCGAACTGACCGCTGCTAAATTTGAAAATATTTTATTAACTCAGTACCCGACCAAAGAAATGACATTTAGATCTATAGCAAGAAAAGAATGGATAGTTGAAGCTACCACAAAAATTCAGTCGGAAACTTATCAAAAGCTTGATAATATGAATGGAATAAAAGTCACGGTCCAAAGACATGACAAGTTAAACAGTATTGAGGGAACAGTAATGTTACCACCCAATAATGATAGTGATGGCCTACCAGATGAGACATTACTACTGAACTCATTAAAATGAGATATCCCAATATTGTAAACGTAAAAGTATATGAAATCCCAAATAAAAGGCATCATGGCAAAAATTGAGAATAGCTAAAATTAAATTTGAAGGCCAGACTCTTCCACCTAATATTAAAATAGAAGGCCAGAGAAGAGAGGTATTACCCCATATACCAAAGCCTCTTCAATGTACAAACTGCTCTAAATATGGTCACACCTAAAAAACAAATGTAGAAACGATCCAGTTTGTGCATTCAATGGCTCAGAAGATCACGAAACCACTTGGAACTGTGGAGCATCAAAATGTTGTAATTGTGGGCAAGACCACCATGCCAGATCAAAGATATGCCCATTCTACATATATAACACAGAACTAAAATTATTAATAAGCAGGTCTGGCATGTCAATTCCAGAAGGAAAACAAGAATTGAAATCAAGAGGTTTAATGGACCCTGCTAGAAATAAATCATATAGAGATGCTGTAAGAAAAGTATTACCTGAGAAAAAATGTTAAAATACATGAAAAAGCAAATGATAAAGAAACGACAAGGTCAACAGACATAGAAATTAACATAAAGTCTCTTAGAGAATCTAGTAACACAGTACTAATAAGCAACCCTTATGAAATACTAATGAAAGATGAAGAATTGCAATCAGTAGACTCTGAAGAGGAAGAAAATCATGCTGACGAAACAAGAAGAAAACGAGGTAGAGAAATAATTTCTTCCCCAAAAACTCAGGTTAACACCAATGACACCAAGAAGAAAAAAATGCCCAAACTCAACAGGAAAACATCCACTAATTTAGATAACATTGATGAAATAAGTCCTTCACCAGTGTTTCCAAGTAAATTTCAAGACAAAATTCAATCAATCCAATGAAGGCAAAATGATAATTGTGAGTGTCAACAGTGTAGCCAAGAAGGTATAACACCACAAATTGAACCTCATCATGAACGATGTGGATGCCATAAGTGCTTTTTGCAATATTGCAAAGAAACAAAACCCTTAAATAAGGAAAAATTGACAAACGTAATAAAGAATTTCTTAACTAGAAAAGATAATACCTCAAGTCAGCTAGAATCACATACCAAAGATTGTAGTGCATTAGACACTTGCTATATTATCGTGAGAGTAAAATAGCAGTATTAGACAATTTCTTAACCAGACAAGAAGAAATTAAATTATCTATTGATTCAGAAGTTTACACAGAAATGTCAAAAAAAACAAAAAGAAAATTAAATCTAATTAAGAGAATAGCTACCCATTGTTTAAAAATTATTGAAAAATTAATAATCAACTATACAAAATCATTTAACTTTCATCCTATTCAATTATACTATTATTCAATGGAACATAAACGGTTTGAAAACAAGATTGCACTTGGGTGAAATACAAAGACTCCTAAAACAACATGAACCAATGTGCATATGTTTACAACATGTTAATGATCCAGTTCCATCAATATGTAATTACTTTCTAGCCTCCTCCGTTTCAGGAGAAGGCAAGTTAGAACAGCAATATATGTTCATAATTGCGTAACGTATGATAAAAATTACAGTTAATAGTAATTCATTTCAAATTTCTTCAATTCGCCTGCATCTAACAAACAAATCTAGCTTTTAGTCTGCAATCTTTATAATCAACCTAATGAAAATTATGATATGGCTGATTTATCAAACATTTTATCACAGTTCAATGAACCTATTTTAGTTTTAGGTGATTTTAATGCTCACCACCCTTTATGGGATGCCAGTATCATAGATGCAGATAGAGCAGGTAAAGACATAGAAAATCTAATCCTTAATTACAACTATTGTTGTTTAAATGAAAATGAAACCCCAACATACTTTTCAAAAACTCATGGGACCCTGTCATCTGTAGACCTGTCTATTTGTTCCACCTCATTAGTAGACAGATTGGAGTGGAATACTCTAGATGATCTTTATACCAGTGATCACTACCCAATTGTAATCACATGTCTTGAAGATAATCATCAACAATTTATACCAAAATTTAATTTTAAAAAAGCTGACTGGGACAAGTATAATTTAGTTACCAAAAATGTTTCCCCTTTCCAAAGTAACAATGATCACAACGAAATTAATTCATATTTTACAGATTCTGTAATTAGTTCTGGACACAAATCAATACCAATGACTACTTATAAACCAAAAATAAATCCTGTTCCATGGTGGTCTACAGAACTTTCAGAAATTATCAAACTGAAGCACAAAATAAGTAGACGATTAGACAGACTAAACCAAAGATATAACAAATTATATAAAAGTAACAGATATACATTGAAAGTCTTAGTATTAATAGCATTGAAATTGAGTATATCAAACCTTTTATTGAATAAAATATCTGCTCAATTCAGGAAAAAGTTATTAGTAATAGGAAGTCATCTTGGGATAATTACGTTTCCAATTTCTCAAATGACACTGTTAAACAAATGTGGGATAGATTTCGGAAAATTAATGGCAAATATAGTCGATCACCTAGATCCCCAATATTACATAACGGAGAAAGAGATCATGATTTAAAAGAAATATCAAATATAATAGGTCGCCACCTAGAATCAATAAGTAATAGCTTGAATTTAGACGAACATTTTCGAAACAGAAAAAGGAATGAAGAAAAAACTATAATTAATTAATTAATTAATTAATTAATTAATACAAAAATTACCCCATCCTTCCCTATTAGAGCTAATAGATTATTTATTAACAATGATCTTTATAATATTATATTTTACAATTTTAACAAAATAATGCCTCCATGGATGATAAGTGCTCCCCAGATATGTAACAAACTATGTACAGTACCAGTTAATAAATTGAATAACCCACTTGCTATGAAACTGTATGCTCTGGAACATATCAAGGTACATAATAATAATCATTTATATACTGATGGTTCCAAAGATGATATGGGAGTTGGACGAGCTGTTTACGGAAACAATATAAAGATCCAAGCCTCTTTTACATAACAAAGCATCAGTGTTCACTGCTGAATTACTAGCAATAAAAACAGCATTAACAACTATATATGAAAACCAGTTTAACGAAGTAACCATCTTTAGCGATTCACTAAGTTCAATAAATGCAATAAACTCGTATACTCCAAAAATAAAATTGTAAATGAAATTAGACATACATTACATGAAATGAAAATGCAAAAGATATCTGTTACTCTATGTTGGATACCATCTCACATAGGATTAGAAGGCAATGAAAAAGCTGACACCTATGCAAAAGAGGCTAGAACACTCCCAATATCAGCAGAATTATTACCATTAGAAGATTATACTAGATACAGTAAAGTGGTGATTAAGAAGAAATGGCAAAATAACTGGAGGGAAAGCAATCTTAACAATAAATTAAGAGAAATAAAAGAAACTGTAGACCCGTGGCCATCATCTTATCAGAATTGCCGCAGGTTTTCAGTAATGTTGACACGGCTAAGAATTGGTCACACTAAACTGACACATGGTTACCTGATGAGTAACCCCATGCCCCTATACCTATGTGCGAAATATGTAATGTACAAATAACAGTAAAGCATATTTTTAAAGGTATGTCCAAAATATAGAATCCAAAGAGACATTTTATTTAGAAGATATTCTTTTAAAGATATACTGTCAGAAAATGACAAATTTTCACTTTTTAATATCTTAAAATTCCTTAAATTTAATCATTTATATGATAAAATATAAGATTTATAGAACAATTTATAATATATTCCTAATTAACTTAAAATATAAGATTCATAGAATAGTTTATAATATATTCCTAATTAACTTAATTAATTCTTAGATTAACATAAGTCACTAGTTATAATTAAATTCTTAGAGAGTTTAAATAGCTTGTCTAATCCTTCGGGCCAGCCCTAGGAGAGTTGATATTAACTCAGTGGTCTGGTTAAACTAACGTTAAAAAAAAAAAAAAAAAAAAAAAGCACCCAGGAGTAATTCTGGCCCAGGATGGAGATCGACAGGGGCCTGGTGCCGTAGGAGAGGATGGGGGATCCATTGGCGGCCGTCAGGAAGGCGGCCGGGTCTGGTTTCTGGTTGCGGTCCTCCCTTGATGCTGGGAAGATCGATCTAAAGGCCCCTGTGTCGACCAGCATCAACCTGCCGGAGACGGTGTCGTGGACGTAGAAGCCTACTGGTTCTGGGCCCCTGGTTTTCTCGGTTGCCATGGCGGTTTGTCCTGCTGGCCGCCGCCACCCCCGTTTTTTGAACGGGCGAACGAGCAGGGCAGCAGGCAGTTTTGGGCGTCTTTGCCAAACCACTTGTGGTAGCGACACAGGCCCGGGGTACTCCATCTGTTGTGGGGCGGTGGACGTTTCCTGGCGACGACGTTGACGCCCTGCTCCGTTTCTTCTTCCTGCTGAACGGAGCTGACTGAATGTGTGGGCGCTTTTAGCCGCTGTGTGGCCTTCACGCAGTCCGTGAGGTGCTGTGCTGTCTGGATGAGGTCATCGAGAGGCATGAGGTAGGGGTGAGGAATCTGGGTGCGGACCTCCGGGAGGAGCTGGCGAAGGTAGATCTCCCGCGACAGGCTTATTTCCTGCCGCTTTTTCCTGCCGTCGAAGTCTAGTAGTGAAAGGAGGTCCTCAACCATGCTCCATGCATCTACCGCGTTAAGGTCATGCCGTGGGTTGACGGCGAGGTCGATGGCACGGGCGGCTCGCTCGGCGATAGGTAGGGAGCACGTTTCGAGGAGGACCTTCTTCGCGACGTTGTATGTGAGGGGTTGTGTGCTGGGCACCCGCGAGACGAGTTTTCTGTATGCCTCCTCCGGGAGGGCGTTAAGGACCGTGTCGGCCTGCAGAATTTCGTCTGTCAGGTGCGCTACCCTGAAGTGGCTCTCGACCCTACGTAGCCACATCGTTGGGTTCCCCTGTATGAAAGGTGGCAATTTTATGGACAGGGCAGCACGCGATTGTGTTGCCGGGCCATGGAGTGTTCGGGGCACTGGCATGGGTGTGGAGGTGCGGGAGGGCCTCAGTGCCGGGACGGGCGCAGGAGAGATGGGAGGAAGGTAGACCTCCAAGTCTGCGAGGTCCGCAGTTAACTGCAGGAAGGTGGGGATGTCCGCGTCCATGCTCGCTCTTTGCCCTCTTACTGGAGTGGGGTACTCGCGTCAGAACTCACTTCCGTGTGCCGTGTAAGTCTGTTAGTGACGCTGGTGATTTTGCCGACAAGAGTTGGCACGCTCAAACGCTGGATACAGCACCGTGCTTAGTCCGCTAAGAGTGTTGGAGAGTTCCTGGAGCCAAGACTGAGTTGCCGTGTCGGTCCGCTAATGGCTCCGGGATACTCCAGGAGGTCACCACTATAAGAGGTGCAAAAGAAACGAGCAGGTAAAAGTTACTGCTGGTTTATTACAGATTCAGGCAGTTTATATAGTGACCGACTGGCGCCGAACCACGGAAGACAATGAGATTGAGTGTGACCTGAGGTCAAAAACAATTAGCAATAATCTACAGCGAACAAGTACAATTTACAATACAAAAACATACAGAATTCCAATACGGATATAATCTTGATGCCTCCGAATAAAGAAACACACAATACATAATTTATGACAGTTTGAACAAATACATGTAAAGTTTAAATGGTAGAAAAATGCGTGACCTGGCACATTAGGCGTAACGAATTGTGGCGAAGAAAGTGGGAAGTCACCAAAGAAAACTTACTCAGCGGAGACTTAATTAATGACGCATCCGAAGGAGACTCCGCTGACGGCAATGTGGTGACTTTACAAAAGTACCTAGAAAAAATTGCCAAGCTGAAAAGAACATACTCCGCACACGTCTTACGATCCATAAACACACCAACTTATCACACAAGACCATTAGTCACTGATCGTGCATTACAGCATCTCACCTCAAGCAGACAGAAAAATGCCTAAGTCATCAAACAATGCTACCACCCTAACTCCTAATTTCCACATCACCAGTCCCTTCAGAGGCTTTCAGAGGTCCTTAGTCAGCTGCCACCAAATACCTGTTGGCCAGTTGAGAGGTAATTTCATTGCTTACCTGTTACTACAAAGTTGAGATGTTCCATCTATTGGTAGCGCTGATAGTGACCTCATCAAAAGAATACTGGTAGTGCATATCTGTACTTACTCACTCTGCATTCTCTCTCTCTCTCTCTCTCTCTCTCTCTCTCTCTCTCTCTCTCTCTCTCTCTCTCTCTCTCTCTCTCAGGTATACAGCAAAACAAGCTTTACCTAAAAAATAATTTATTTTACAAAATCTACCATAACTAGATTGCAAGAAATAAGAGATGAAATAAAATGGAATATTAAAGTTCCCAAAAGATCAATCATATTATAGTCTTTACACTGTAACTCGCAATAGGTCAAAATAAGCCAAAGTCCAGTACATTCCCAATAAGTACATCTTCAATCTCTTTCTCAGAGGAACATCTGAAGAAGTCAAATAAATCTCTTATTAATCCAAAATGTGTAAAAATAAAGATATGGGAATTATAAAGTACACACAATGTAATACACGCTTGAAAAAAAAAGACAATATATAAATGAAAAAAGCAATCTACAGTTTGGGAAATTTAACGTGGTTCCTACCTCCAAACAGCAATGTTCACAGTCTTAACTGATAAATCTCGAACCACAAAGCCTTCACTGAAGACTTCTAATAATGTTCAATGTTGGTCTTTGAATGATCCTTTTTTCCATAACTAATCCCTTCACACCCTGGGACTCCACCCAAAAGAAACGCACATACACACCTTTCCACTGGAACCTGGACATTTCCGGCGAACACTCTCACGAAGTCATGTAACAAGTTCCCATGTCTTGAGAATACCTGACGTCACAATTTTACTTAATTAGGAAATGTGTCAGATAACAGCTAAACATCCTCTCAAGGATTTTGGGGGAGTTTTCCTCCACACCTGTTAATTAAATATTCACTGTGTATTGCAATTCATTACATACTTGTGACCTACAGGCTTTTCAGATACTACAATTCATTTTTTAAAAAATTAAAATAATTTCTCTCTCTCTCTCTCTCTCTCTCTCTCTCTCTCTCTCTCTCAAATACTACATATACATTTCAAAAAATTTAAATAATTTCTCTAGCCCTCTCTCTCTCTCTCTCTCTCTCTCTCTCTCTCTCTCTCTCTCTCTCTCCTTCATATACTACATATAAAATTTTTAAAAATAAAAATAATTCTCTCTCTCTCTCTCTCTCTCTCTCTCTCTCTCTCTCTCTCTCTCTCTCTCCTTCATATACTACATATACAATTTTTAAAAATAAAAATTATTTTCTCTCTCTCTCTCTCTCTCTCTCTCTCTCTCTCTCTCTCTCTCTCTCTCTCTCGTTCATATGCTACAATGCATCTCTAAAAAATTTAAATCATTTCTCTCTCTCTCTCTCTCTCTCTCTCTCTCTCTCTCTTCCTCTATCTACTCTCTCTCTCTCTCTCTCTCTTCCTATATAGTACAGTGCATACACATTTTTTGCAACATTAATGTTATCTCTCTCCTTAACCTTTTTGCACCGCTTCTTTTCGACAAAGAGAGAGAGAAAGAGAGAGAAGAGAGAGACTGTTGTATTATAAGAGCAATAATTTTCTTCTCTGGTTTGGATGAGAGAGAGAGAGAGAGAGAGAGAGAGAGAGAGAGAGAGAGAGAGAGAGAGAGAGAGAGAGAAAATCTCTCTCTCTCTCTCTCTCTCTCTCTCTCTCTCTCTCTCTCTCTCTCTCTCTCTCTCTCTTGTGTCTCTTCCTTCCTTTCTCCAGTCTCCACCTCCATAAATCTCTTCTCTTCCTCCTCCAGTTCCTCAAATTCCCTCTGGTTCCTCCTGCTGTTGATCTCATCATGAGTAGTCAAGTTAAAGCTGATATTAACACTGCTTCTTTTGTTATCATTATTACTGATTTTTTTTCTCATTTTATTTCCTGCTCTTAACTGCTCTTATGCTTTTGTACTTCCCAGGTTCTCTCTTCTTGAAGATTTTTGCAAGAGATAACAACATGGCTCCCTCAGGATCAGTTTATTCTCCTAAAGTTTTGAGATACTTGAAGTATTATAATTTTGTAAGGCACTGGGGGGAGAAAGTACTCTATGAGATATTAAACCTAAGCTTTCTCCAAAAACAGCACAAGAGCATCCGCGAGATTCTCGAAGACAACAATGTTCCACTTGAAAAAAAAAGTGCTTTCAGTGACCAGGATATAAAAAATCTAACAGAAAAGCCTCCAGAAGATCTGGACATCACGGTCATGAACAAAATCTGCCAGGCTCTTTGGCAAAAGGGGGTGAAGGATCCTGGTAACGAACTCAAAAGATTAGTGAAAAAAATAAAAGATAAGAGGAACGATGTTAGCCATGAAACCCTTGATATTCCTGACGAAACTGATTTGGAAAGTAAACTCATCGAATATCAAGAAACTCTCGAGGAAACTCTTGAGAAAACCAAACCTCTCTTTCCACAACACATTGACGACATTGACAGGCTTAAATCAAAGATCCAAGCTGCTGTTCCAAAGACCCTAGACAAGATCCGAGAGAAATATGATCCCTCAAAGTCACGGGACCGACAAAGGCTTCAAGAAGAAATAGAAGAGTATGGGAGTGAGCTTTCTGACATGATACAAAAATCCTCTGAAAGAGAACTCCTGTGTCTTAATGATCGCCTCTGTCAGATTTTGCCCTACGACTGGCTTGCTCAGTATGGTCCTACAGATCCAGGTAACATCATGGTCTGTTTAAAAGTGGAAGATAATAAGGAGTTAAATAGAGATCCCCATGGCAATGAAAGTATCATTGTAAATCAAAAAGAAATCCTCAACAAAGACAAAATGGGAAAAGACTTTGAAGTTGTGATTATATCTGGTGATGCAGGTTCTGGAAAGACCACAATTCTTTGTTCCTATGCAGAGGAATGGTGCAAGAAGACCATGGATATACCAGAACTCTCTTCCTTCCCATTTCTGCTCTTCTTCTACTTCAGGGATCATGACCACGACAACTTTGATGATTACCTTAAAAGCTTGATTCCAAAAACTGTTGCTCTGTTTCCTTTTAATCTTGTCAAATTGGTAGTTCTAGGTTCAATGTGTTTGGTCTTATGTGATGGCTTTGATGAGGCCAATGAGAAATCTCAAAAACTATTTCAAGAAATGTTGGCACTTAAATCAAATAACCTGAAGTTTGTTGTCACAACACGTCCAGGGAATACAGATGGACTAACAAAAATTGTGAACAAAGGAAAACGTTCCAGAATCAACCTCATAGTTTCACGTCTTCAGAAACATGATATGATCTTGCTCACAGAAAAACTCATTGGCCACCTGGTGGAAAATGATGTAACCCGACAGGAACTGAAAAAAGAACTACTTCAGAAAATAGAAGAAATGAACACTGGCACTAGTGCCATCCTGCAAACGCCACTGTTTTTTAACCTGTTCATTCTCCTTTACATTGAGTGTCCAGAGTTAAGGGATGAAATTATCACTACCAAGACATCACTCTACTTACAGCTGAGGAAACATAAGATCAAGAGAATCTCCAATGAGACTGGAACTTCTGTTGAATCACTGGAGGAATTTGATGCACTGTACAGAAAATGGTCTCTGAAGCATTACACTGAGAGAAACTATGAATGGTCTGAGGCAGATGTAAGAAACTTTAAAAGTGAGATTAGCAGTCAAAAAATACGTCAAAAATTTGATGCCATCATGTCATCCTATTTCTCCATAAAGCAAACAGTAAAACATCTAGAGGTTGTAAATGTATACTGCCACAGACACAGGAGTGAGCAGGAGTTTGCAGTTGCAGGCAATATCTGTGATGAAATCATCACATCAGGTGGAAGGAGGCCACAAGGAGGAGGAAACGTTATTCTATATGTGCTACGGTCAAAGGGATTATATGATAAAAATGATCTGTTGGGGATACTTAGGAAATTAAGAGAAGTCATTTGCTTTATACCAGGAATACTTTACAATAGTGAGGGAGGTGCATTATACAATGCAATAAAAGACATTCATGAACTCTATGTATCTTACAGCTTCTATCATGGTACACATGATTATCTTTTTGAACCATATTTTGAAACTGGTTTCGATGATAGAGTTTTGGACTCACTTGTTTCACAGATGAAAGAAACATCTCTAAAGCAGCGAGTAAAACTCACAAGAACCGATAGTCTTCGTGTCCTACCGTCCTTACTGTCTAAACTGAGGCCCAAATGGGTTGAACTGAGATTTGCACCACGAGATCTTTCACAACTCAATGAAATACTGAAGGCTGCCCAGAGAAAACACTAGCACAGAGATTTGGGTCGTGAGAAACTTAAGGGACTACGCTGAGCTTGCAGGAGAGGTATTGCATCCAGTGAATGAGTTGAGTAAGTAGGAATTCACTTTACTCCCATAATTACAAAGTACTAAAACATTCAGCCATAAATCAAACAACTTTATTGTTTTGTTCTTCACTGCTTCATCTTTGGTAATGGCCTCATGAGTCACTTATTTAGAACAACTCTGAAGGTGTACTGAAAGGAAAGCACTGTCATTGAATTACTTGTTTCACATAATAAGAGATTAGGAAAAATATTTAAATACATGAGCATGTGTGTGGTTATCTCTGATCAATAATATATATATATATATATATATATATATATATATATATATATATATATATATATATATATATATATATATATATATATATATATATATATATATATATATATATATATATATATATATATACACACATATATATAATTTCCTGTGGCACCCACAGGGATGCATAAGGCCTTGATGAACTAACGCCACCACATTCTGTCCTGGGCTAACTCCTCAAGGTCTCTAAAGTGTCCATCCCCTGCTTCCCGCCTCATCGTCCTCAACCACGTCTCCTTTGGCCTACTTCTACCCTATCTACCAAGAGCAACCCACTCTGGTGTATCTCGTACTATTTCCTGTCTTCTATTCACATGGCCTAGTCTCCTCCAACGCGAGAACCTAATATACTCATCGACCGCCTGCCCCCGTTACTTCACTAATTCTGTTATTTGATATCCTATCCCTCCAATTAATTCCTAATATTCTTTTGAGGGCCTTGTTTTCAAATGCTAACATTTTATTATCCGAAGTATCTATGCTGTACCATGACTAATGCCCGTAAGTCAAAATACTCCTGACCATTACCCTATAAATTTTGATTTTTGTATGCACAGAAAATTGCTATTATTCCAAATATTTTTGAGCATTCCCATTGCCTGATAGGCATTTTTTAATCTTTCCATAAATTCTGTGCCCAGAGAACCATCCTTATCTAAATAAGTACCTAAATATTTCAACTTATCCATTTGCTTTACGACCAAACCTTCAATTAGACAATCCTGTGCATTTTCAATACTCGTATTCATGATTTCAGTTTTTCCACTATTAATAACCAAACCAACCTTTCGACCTTCGCTCATGAGACAATCCAACACTCTCTGTATTTTTTCTGGTCCCTCGCAGATCAGAACTATATCATCAACATAATCTAAGTCAAGAAGTTTCCTATTTTCTCCCCAGAGCAATCCTGCAACCATTTCTCTTTTGACCCTTCTTATAACGTAATCTTCGACCAATACAAACAACAGAGGAGACAGAATACCACCCTGAATCACACCAGACTTGACTTCAAATGGGTCACTCAAACACCCATCAACCATCACTCTACGAGATGTGCCCTCATGCATGTTCATTATAACCGTCACAAACTTTTCCGGTGTCCCATAATGCCTCATGATTTTTCCCATAGTTCGTCTCGAAATACTATCTAAGGCCTTTTCAAAATCAGCAAAACAAAGAATTCTGTTCATCCTTCAGAGTACCATCAACAACTGGCTCCAACCTATTCAACAATACTCTACCGAAAATTTTCAAGGCTACAGGTGACAAAGTGATTTCCATCCTATTGCCACACCTACTCAGATCTTTCTTTGGAACTTTAATGTTCATACCATTCTTCCAACCTGATTGTATTATCCCCGTCACCCATATCTTATTGAATAATAATTTTAAGACAAATACTAATCTATCCTCCTCCACTTTAAACATTTCCAGGAATAAGCCATCCTCTCCTGGTGCCTCATAATTCTTTAACTCTTTTACTTCCTTAACCACTTCTTGAAGCCTGATCTCACCTTCATCAATATTGAAATCTTCCTGAGCAGGCATTATATCCTCTTCCGGGGGGACTGGTCTATTAAGAACTGTTTCAAAGTGCTCTTTCCATCTGTTTCTGATTTCAACATTTTTGGTCATAAATTACCTTCCATATCCATGACTGGTATATCCTTATGCTTACCAGCACTGCCACTCAGCTCTCCAATTGCTTTATATGCTATCCTTTGACCCTGACCATCGTTTTTTTTAAATTAATTTTTCAGTTTCCGCAACCTTTTCGTTGACAGATCTTCTTTTATCTCTCTAGTTAGTCTTTTACCCTCTGAACCAAAACTCATATACTCGGTTCTTGCTAATTCAAAATTTTCATCATTAATGAAATGCATCTCACTCCTCAATTTTGCCTCACCTCTTTTTGATTCTGTATAGATACTATTAACAGTTAATATTTTTTGTAGCAGATAACAGTATCACAACCATCATCATAATCTTAAGAGCTCCCTCTCATTTTTTTCATCCCACAGGATTGCATATTTGGGATGAGGGTGAATACCAAGACTTAGAGAGCCTTCGTCCCATTTC